>NW_006409000.1:751603-776602 GCF_000296735.1 Chrysochloris asiatica | reverse complement strand
ATAGTGTTTTGATACATTTTATAATCATTTTTCTGAATTCCTTCTCAGGCATTTCCAAAGCCTGCTTATCTTCCAGTATGAAGTGTAGGTTTACTTCCAGCTCATTTGCTTCAGTTACTTGATCTCATTTCTGGTTATGTGCAGATATGGTCATCTGCTTCTGTTTTTTGGGCATCTTCAGGAGTTATCTGTGGCTTTGATACTTAGATGGGTATGTATTTTGGTATTTTGTATTTTGGTATTTGGTATGCTTTCTGATGATTGCCTCCAGGTAGATGTGAGCAAGAAATGGACTTCCTTTTTCACTCTTCTTCTTGAGAAATTTCAAGATGCCACTGTTGGTGTTTTGATGTAACTAAGGATTTAATTTCATCTTATTACCTTTTTCGTCTGCTTGTCCCACTCCACAATCCCTGTTCAGGCCTTTTTTCTAGTTGTAAACAGTTCAGCGCCGACTGTGGCCATTTGGTTTTAATTGGAAACTGTCTCTTTAAATTTCAAGGAGATCTGTGCGCATGCGTAGTAGAACCCTCCGAGGGTGGGGCTGGGGTGTCCACTAGCTCAGGCGGCTCTATTGTCACCAGAATGGAGCTGTGCAGACAGCAAGGGACCAATGAACAGCTACCAAGAGAAAAGACTGTCCACATCTTTATCTCTGCGGTAATGCCAGGTGTCTGTGGCCGCTTCTATTCTTCCTTGCTTTGTCTCACCCAAGATGGTGGTGTCTGGAGCAGGTGAGCATCCCGGACTAGAAAGCAATAGATTTCTTGCTTCTGCCACAAATTCCCCCAGCTGTAAGCCTTCCAACCTTCTAAATATTCCTTTATATGTTGTTCAGAGTTCTGGGACCAGACTTGAGCCTCCTTAGTCGGGTATTCTGTGTTGTTGCTGGTGGAACTTCCACCCGATCTGCCATCTTGTTTGTTCCCTGCCACCAGCATTCTTTTTTTAAGATAAAATAAGGGCCAACATTGATTATTTGGAAAATTTATGGTGAATATTTGCCTGTTTTCAGTCCTGGTGTGGCACTGTAGAGTAAGCATTTTGTTCTTCTTGTTTCCCAGAAATGTTCTTGGATTTCATCTGTATTGTGTGTTTCCTTTGATCTCTATGAGGATCTCATATGTATGTGTTTGAAATTCCTTGTCACACAGTTTTTATCAGGTAAATCCCTGCCATTTATTTTACTCACCTTTTAGAGCCATCTATTCCTGTTTCTTTATATGACTAGCTATTTTGTTGTGCATTGGGTCGCTATGAGTCATTACAGACTGGATGGCACCTAACAACAACAACAACTGAGTAATTAAGGTGAGTAATTATGTCATTGAGGGCTGTAGTAATGCAGGTTCATTCCCTGATTTGTGGTGACAAATGTTAGGTGATCACCTTGCTTCTACAACCTTGGTGGGACCTTTCTTCCTTCCAAGTTAATGCTAGCAGTTAGTTTGCCCTTTTAAGACAGGACATTTCCATTGTTGATGTGGGTAAGTATTTCTCAAATAGATGAGATAGGCCATTTCTGTGTGTTCAAATGTGTGTCTTCTTAGAAGGTTCGGTGAAGGGACTTCAGTACATGTGCAGTCCCACCCAAGCTATCTGGATGTGGAATGTTTGGCATGCAGCCAAGAAGATGTTAGATGAATGCACTATGATCTGCTCATTGTAAGGCAGAGCTGACAGTTGTAGAGATGTGACAGCTGTTGCTTTTGAAGTGATGTACCTGGCAGTCTGGGTACCATACTTGAATGCTGGGCAGGCTCTTGCCATTCACTGGGTTATGGACACTGTGAGTGTACTTCAGTGGTGTCCAGGAGGTCAGGGTGATGATTTCGGGGTTACTAGTCTGCTCTATGGATTGTTGTTGTTGTTAAGTGCCGTTGAGTCAGTTCCGACCCATAGCGACCCTGTACAGAGGCGGCACAACTGCTTGCACTACTAGTTATCAAGACAGGAGGGTCAGGGGAGGGGACTTGCACCATCAGTAGCTAGGCAGGCAGCTCAGGAAGGCCGCCACTAGTCATTGGGTGGGAGTGGGACATCCAGGGAGGTTGAGTGATATCGTAGTGGGTGTCCCTTTTTGCTGGCTGACATCATGGCAGCTCATGGCTGATTGCTGAGTTGACATGGGCTCAGGAAATGCAGTCCCCAGCCTGGCAGCACAAGGGCATACACTGCTGGTTGTTGAGACAATGGGCAGTGGCAGGAAGTCAAAGGAAGGCTGGGGCACATACTGTGCAATCTATCAATAGAGTGAGGCAGTGGTTGGGTGAGAGAACACACTGTCAGTCACCAGGGTAGCAGATCAGAGGTGGGGCTGTTTCACTGGAGTGCATGCCACGGGCGACTAGGGCAGTGAGCTGGCATTAGTGTGAGTGCACATTAACAATCTCTGGGGTTTTAAGGTTTCAAGAATACGTTGCCCCCTCCATACACAGAGTAGACAGAGATGCACAACTTGGACATTGGCTAACCAAAATGGGGGGTGGGGAGCTCCAAAGGCAAGAAGTGACTGGTTTACAAGCTTTCAAGAGGGGACATAGATCCAGAGGGCATGGAGGAAGGTAGAATCTCCACTGAGTAGTATCCAATCTGTCTAGGTGGTGCTGATGAAAGGAAATGCGGATAGGTCTCTTGTGATACAATAGTGAATATCAGGACTGACTGTGAGGGTTGGAAATGTAAAGGTAGATGTTTTGTAGCAAGGAGGGGAGTGATTAACTTTGCAGTCTAGGAGTGGAGGTCCCTGGGACCATCAAGGGAGAAGAGTGGAGAGCGGGACCGTACAAGCAGTGATGTCAGAGATGGAGTCAGAGATGATAACGTGGAAAGATGGTGCAGCTGGGACTTTAGACCCAGAGAGGGAGAGCGGCTGTGTGCTGATGACCAGTGGGCAGGCTTGCAGGATATACCCTGTGGTTGATTGGTGATGCATGGAAGGGATTGTAACCATGGCAATGAAATGATATATGATAGAATTAATATAAAACTAATGTTCTCCCATGTAAACTGTCACATAATTCACAATAAAATATTAAAGAAACAAACAAAAAGAATACTTTGCACAGTTAAAATTTTCAAAATTAATTTATGAGAAAGGAAAATATGACAGGATTCGATCTCATTGATCCAATGAACGTGTGAGTGTATGTAGAGTGAAGGAAATAGGATATGTGAAGGTAAGTACATAATGACTTCTATATAATTATAGACACATGAAACAAAAATGTCAAAATGTGAAGCTATTGATTTTCAATAGATCCTCCATCTAGATCTAAACACTTCTAGAGCACCTCATGTGCTCTTTGATTTACATCACATCAAAGCCACATTTCTTTATTATTTTATTATTATTCCCAAGGGATTCAAACTCTGTTCCTTTGAAATATTTAACTCTTTGAATTTTTTGAACAACAAGGAGTCTGAAGGGACACTCATATTTTGTTTGGAATAAATCTATGCATGTATGAATTGGAATCCTATTAAAAAGTTTTTTTAACTTATTCTCGTACATTGATTTTAACAACTGATTTAAAAGGATATCATATTCACTACCTGAAGCCTAAACATGATTTTCTCTATTCCCCTTGCTTTAAATGGAGCTATAAACTTTTAATCTAAAATGGACAATTTTTCTTTCTTCCCCATGAAGCTTTTTTGCCTTGAATGCACTTAAGGAGTTAATTCACTAAGACCCAGGAAATGAACATTTACAACATTTGCATGTAATATTCTTTAACAATTAATCTACTATCTGCAGATGCCAAATCATCTTGAATGATTTTAAGTCCGTCCCAGGATTTGAAGAGATTCTGTGAATCAGCACATTGGGTGTATGAGTGATTTCCTCTTCTAGATTCACTAAGAGGGAACCAACTAGGATAGCCATTAAATGTCCCAGAACTGGACCTAGACCCCCATTTCTACATCTTCAGGGTTTCTGATGCTTTCCTATGAAGTTAGGGCCATATGCATTGTCACCTTGCCATGAATACAGCCTTTAACAGTGCACAGTGACCACTACTGCACACAGTACCAACCTTATCTCTGTTGGTTTTCCTCTAAACACAAAAGACACTGTTACTTATTCACAGAAGAGGCCCACCCTTGCCTGGCCTCTCTTCACACTGCTGCACCCTCCATGGGATTTGCATATTGTTCCCTAGGGAGACCTTGCAGTTTGAGATAAAAGATCAACTCTGCTCTTCTCATTACTTATCAGGACTCATCTGTTCAACTTCTCAAAATGGGTTTTTCTGCTCACTCCTGGGGCTCTTTATGCTCTGGATTCCTGGTGAACACAGAGGGGAGATGAGAAGTAAAAGGGGGTGGACAGGGTGAGGCCTGGGGCACTCATGGTACCTGATTTATTCTGTTCTCATGTTAGACATGCATGTCACACCTAGAGCAGGCATGTAATGTTTAGATCTGTGACACTGAGGAGAATACAAGAGTAAGAGGGATCCCCTCTTTGATAAAGATTTGAACAAAGAAAGGTGCAAAATTTAGGGTTTTCTTTTTGTTTTTTTTTAATTGTGAATTTTGGAGTATGAATAAAAACCTCATGGAAAAGGATTTAACCTAAACAAAATAACAGAAGGGAATCATGAAAATAGTTCTTAAACTTTTTAAATCTAACCTTGTACTTTTCTTTCATTATTTTAGAATCCAGTGGGGATATTGTGATGACTCAGACTCCATCCACCCTGTCTGTTACTCTTGGAGAGCCAGCCACCATCTCCTGCAAGTCTAGTCAGAGTCTCCTACATAGTAATGGGGATACCTACTTAGAATGGTACCAGCAGAAGTCAGGCAAGGCACCACAGCTTCTGATCTATCGGGTTTCTAACCTTTTTTCTGGGGTCCCAGACAGGTTCAGTGGTAGTGGGGCAGTATCAGATTTCAGTCTTAAAATCAGTAGAGTGGCAGCTGAGGATGCAGCAGTTTATTACTGCAAGCAACATACACAACTTCTCCCACAGTGATACAGGCCTGCACAAACACCTGCCTGGTGGGGCCTATCCACCATGTATGGCTTATTTAGGGCAGAGGCAGGGCAGATTCTCTGAGTCTCCATGAGAGGAAGTGCTGGAGAACTCAATGGAATGCACCTCAGCTACAGACTGGTTCTTCAGTTAAAGCTCCTGCTGAAAATTTCCATTTCCAGCCCAGATGTACTGAATCAGAATCTATATTTCAGAATGATCCTCAGTTAATTTCTATCAGTCTAATATTATTGCTGATGTCTCATGGATCTTGGCTGAAAGTAGGGAATACCAGAAAGATGTTTACCTGTGCTTTATTGAATACACAAAGACTTTCAATTGTATGGATCTTGACAAGCTATGGACAACATTGCAAAGTCTGAGTATTCCGGTACACTTAATTGTGTTCATGAGAAATCTGTACACAGACCAAGAGGGAGTTGTTCAAACAGAACAAGGGAACACTGAATGGTTTAAAATAAAGAAAGGTGTGTGACAGGGTTGTGTTCTTTCACCATACTTATTCAACCTGTATGCTGAGCAAATAATCTGAGAAGCTAGGCTATATAACGAAAAATGTGGCATCAGGATTGGAGGAAGACTCATTAACAAACTGTGATATGCAGATGATACAACCTTGCTTGCTGAAAGTGAAGAGGACTTAAAATACTTAATGATGAAGATCAAAGAATACAGCCTTCTTTATGGATTGTATCTCAATGTAGAAAACAAAACCAAAAATCCTCACAACTGGACCAATAAACAACATCCTCGTCAACGGAGAAAAGATTAAAGTTGGCAAGGACTTCATTCTTCTTGAATCAACTATCAACACTCATGGAAGCAGCAGCCAAGAAATCAAACGATGTATTGCTTTAGGCAAATCTACTGCACAAAACCTTTTTCAAGTGTTGAAGAGCAAACATGTCAGTTTGAGGAATAAGGTGTGCCTAATCCAAGCTATGGTATTTTCAGTAACCTGATGGACAGTAAATAAGGAAGATCATAAAAGAATTGATGCTTTTGAGTTATGGTGTTGGATGCAATTATTAAAAGTGTCATGCCATGGGCTGCCAAAAAAACCAACAGATCTGTTTTGGAAGAAGTGCAGCCAGAGTGCTCCTTGAAGGCCAGGATGGCCAAACTTCGTCTCTCATACTAGACAAAATGTTAGAAGGGACCAGTCACTGGAGAAGGATATCATGTTTGGTAAGGTGGAGGTTCAGAGAAAAAGAGGAAGACTCCCAGCAAGATGGATTGGCAAAGTGGCAGCATCAATGAATGGGCTCAAGCGTGACACCAATTGTGAGGTTGGTCCTGGATTGGGCAGTATTTTGCTGTTTTGCAAAGGGTTGCTATGAATGGGTACCGACTCAATGGCAGCTAACAACAACAACAATAGAATCAGTACTTTTCAGCAGGGTCAGGGATGGTGGTATCAGAATGAACCTGTTCAAAGCCCTGTCTATAGATCAGGTATCACACCATTATGGCTCTGTCACCTGCACCAATCTTGAAATGGCAGAGCCAGCATGGAGAATGGAGGAGGCCCAAGTGCCTCTAGGCAAAACCAGACGTGCTGCAGGTAAAGCTGATTGAGACCCCTTGCTAATCCTTCTGCCTCTGCATTTTGCTCAGTTAGACATTGAGAATTTAGCCAGAATTAGAGACACACATAAGAAGACTAATAACAAACAAATTGTTGTTTAATGTTAAGTACCGTTGAGCTGGTTCTGGTTCATAGCCACTCTTTATAAAGTTTCTGAAGATGGGCTGGTGAGTTTGAACTGCTGACCTTGTGATTCAAAAGTGACCTTGTGGTCCAGTGCTTACACTACAGTGCCACACCACGACTGATAATAACCAAATTTTCACTTTAAATCTTACAAATAATCAAGATTGCCCCTTATTTTAGCTTAAATAAAGGATACTGGTGTAATCTGATTTCCTGGGAGTGAATATTCATATGTCTTTGCAATCAGTTCCAGATTTCACCTAGGACTGTTGTTGTTATTGTTGTTAAGTGCCATCGAGTCGGTTCCGACCCATAGCGACCCTGTATAGGACTGTTAGGAGAACAGAATATAAGAAAATCAGTCTCTGGGTTGACAAGGTTCCTAACTTCCTGGGCAAAGATAAGAAAAATGAGTAAAATATGCTTAAGTAATTTTTCAATAAGATATTGTAGGCTCTACTACTTTGCTAAACGTTTTCATTTTATCTCCTAACTGACCCAGGGAGTTGAAAGTTTATTTTTTCTTATTTTATTAATTATTGATCCTTCGATCTCTGCTGGGCCAAAGCAGGTTATAGAGCAATGAATACAGACATTTCTTGGAGTACTGAAAGCTAAAGACAGTTGATGCTTTAAGGATATGTAAATTTGGTTTCTCATTGACTTAGGACCAAAAAAAAATTTTTTTGGGTAGCTACAGGTGATTTAAGTAGCTCTGGTAGCATAGTGGTTACTAATTGAGCTGTGAACCACAAGGTCAGTAGTTCAAAACTACCAGCTGTTCTGCAGGAGAAAGATGAGGCTTTCTGCTCCCGTAAAGATTTACAGCCTCAGAAACCCTGTACAGGGTCGCTATGAGTCAAAACTGACTCCATGGCACATAACCACCACCACCAGAGGTGATTTACTACTGTAACAATGCTGCTTCCTAAAATCTTTGATTCTACTTACTGATGAAGGATTCTATTTTTATCGTTATAGAACATGGAACATACACTAAATAATTCACTGAGTTCTTGACTCTTTTCTCTTCTGAATTTTCCATTTTTGTTAAATTGAGATGAAATGATGAAAAGAAAAAATCACCTAGTATGAGAATTCAGTTCAAGTGATTTAATTTGGTCTTTCACGTTTCCTTATTTAAAACTTATACAAGCATTTTTTTTTTTTTTAGATTCTTAAGTTGTTTAGTGTGGAAGTATCATCACATTATGCAATTCTCAGTTTATTTTTCCCAATTTGATGCAAGTAAACTACAGACAAAATTTGAATCCATTACAGTTGAGTTCATTCAAATCTCATGTTTCACAAAGTAGATCTGCTCCGTAGGATTTTTTTGGCAGGATTTTTGTAAATTTAATTATTTTGCTTATTTTTGTATATTTATGAAAGCAGAAACCATGGTGCTAAAAAATGGTTTCTAACCTCTAGCCTTCAGCAGGTGAGTGCAAACTACGTGTACCACCCAGGGACTTATGCAGTTAAATGATGTTATCTAAATTTTAAAGAAAATCCAAGAACATTATTTGCTCCTTGGTTGGAGTTTCAGGGCAGTGACCATTCTGTACCAATAAATGACATTCTTATCAATGGAGAAAAGATTGAAGTTGTCAAGGACTTCTTTCTGAAGTGACACCATTTTTTCAGGATCTATTCATTCAGCCTGTCTTAGGGGAAAACATAAACCAATTCTGCGAAAGTAAAGCAAAGGCGCTATTAAAGCAGAAGTGCATTCTCAGAGCCATCTGGCATGTGGAGAACATGAATCCAAGGGGTGGCTGTCTTAGTTGTTAACAGTAAAGATATTATGGTTGGCTAGTTAATTTAAGTCCTTCTGACCAACTCTTTTCAGGAAATCATTAAGAATATGCCCAGGCAAGTTATTTTTGCAAATATTTTTCTGTGTACTATTAAATCTGCTTCTAACCACAGCTCTCCTAAGGACAGGCTACTTCTCTGTTTTCCTTTCTACAGTCATGGTTCACTTGTCATGTTGGAAACATTTCTTGTCACAATTTTGCTGTCTTTTTTCACACTAATGCAGTTTTAAATTCTCTTGCAACTTCTGTGTAGTACACTCCTGTGATTATCTTGTGTCTTTGGTAAAAGTCTATGCAGATTGTTACTGTTTTTATGTGCCATGGAGTTGGTTCTGACTCATAGTGACCATGTACAGGGAATCTGAGGCTATAAATCTTTATGGGAGCAGACAGCCTCATCTTTCTCTCACAGAACAGCTGGTAGTTTCGAACTGCTGACCTTGGCAGTTAGCAACCCAATTCATAACCACTATGCTACCAGAGCTCCTTTGGAATCCCAAAAAAAAATCTATTTACCATAACCTTCTCAGTTTAATTCCCTCCCATGAATTTACTGGTATAGCAAATCCCCTGGAAGCCACTATTTTTATTGGACTCTGTCTTGAAGGCCAAGTCTATTACTGAGAGACCATGTCCGTAGCCATATGTTATTGGTAAAGACATAGTTGAACATGTTTTGTTTAGAATAAACCCATGCATATGTGAGTAGGAAGCTGATATTAATTTATTTTTAATTACTGTCATATTTATTTTAATTGCACTTATGTAATTGTACTTATGTAACTCTGGATACCCTAGAATAAGGATGTCCTGTAAAATAATACTACCCAGATATCAATTTCAACGAGAGTCATCAATGTTGATTCTGAAAATAAACAGCTGCCTCACTATATAGTATTCCATGCACATTTTTCTACATAAAAAAAAAAAGCCATAACTATTCCATTTACATATGACATTAGAAAGGAAATCAAGAAGATGAAAAATCACCATCACACTTTTAGTCTGGAGCTTCCCTAAGCCTCGTTAGGATCAGTTTGCTATTGCTGTAATATAACACCACAAGCTTTGTGGTTTAAAGCAACTTAAATGTATAGTCTCACAATTCTGGAGTCCAGAATCAGAAAACAGTTCAATGGGTTAAAATGAAGCTCATGTCCCTCAGGACTTGCAATCAGAAAACTGCAAGAAGATTAAGACTGTCAGCCTTGTGAGGTCCCTGGGGGCAGTCTCTGTTTCAGGTCACCAGACATGCAAATTGATACCTCACAGTGTGGCCTATATTTAACCTCAGAGGGATAGACTCTCATTCTAGAGCTGCCTAATAGCTACCTTTCCAACCCCTGTCTTACTTGTCTTTGACAAAGAAGAAGAAGATTCTGTGTATGCTCCAAGATGATCTTGTGGGCCCAACTTCTGTGCCTGCTGGTGATTGGATCACAGGGTAAGCACATATCCGTATACAGATCATGAACTATACTCAGAGTAAGGTCTCATTACAGAGATACTGCACTCAATTTGCTTTCTAAATGACTGTGCAATATATGGAATTGTTTTTGACTTAGCCATCATTAGATAACTTAGCTACAGTTCAGAGATAACAATGAGATAGAGACACAGATGGCCATCCCTCAGGATGGACTGTGTAATGACATGACTACTTTCAGAACCTGTACTGTTCTTGAAGATGCCTTGACATCCTTTTGTACCTGCATTCTAGTTCACAGACAAAGGAGTAAAGACCATGGCGGTGGTGGTGGTTGTGGTGTACCATGGACTCGGTTTCAACTCATAGCGACCCTCCCTAGGGTTTCTGAGGCTGTAAATCTTTACGGGAGCAGCAAGCCTTATCCTTCTCCCACAGAACCACTGGTAGTTTTGAACTGCAGACCTTGAGGTTAGCAACCTGACTCGTTACTTCTATGCTACCTGAGCTCCTTAAGAACATAGGGTACTTCATTCCTTTTCTATTTAAACACAGTCTATTTCTACTAAGATACAAAGTAAGTTTCTTCTATGCTTCTGATTAAAATTGTAAATTGTGTTATATGAATGTTTTTTTGCAGCCTGCATGGGACACATCATTTTGGCTCAGGTTCCAGAGACCTTGGTAACCATTCAAGGTGCCTTTGTGTCCATCACCTGCAGAACCAGCTCAGGAGTTGGAACCTCGATGGCCTGGTACCAACAGAAACACAAAGAGTCTCCCAGACTGCTTTTCTTTGGGGCTTCTGCCCTGGCAGCTGGAACCCCTGACAGGTTCCAAGGAAGTGGTTCTGGCCAAGATTTCTCTCTCACCATCCATGGAGTGCATGATGAAGACACTGGAATGTATTACTGCCAGCAACACTTCAGTCAGCCTCCCACAGTGACAAAGCCCCAAACAAAAAATACCCCCTTTGGGGCTATAGATGTGTATTCAATTCAAAGACACCTGTTTCTTGTTGAAGGCCATAACATGAAAGGGTGAGGATTTGCATGCGCATATATCCTTCGCTCTATGTTGCTGTTGTTGTTTTTTATCAGAAATAAGCAAGGGCAGATTACAGATATCTTTTCACATTTAAACTTTATCTGCTAAACAAAAAATGGAATGGGATTATAGCACTTTGATGCAACTAGAAGTGGAACAAATAATCTCTGGCCTCAAATAAATTCATGGAAAAATGAGATTAAAAGATACTGGAATTTTTCCCCAACTTTTTGAAGTCCTCATATATGCACTTCTAAGCAATTCTCACTGTCTCTAGTTCTCAGTGTCTTCCGCTGTGAGCCAACATGATCCTTCCCCTGGACCACTGCAAATCCCTCTGGAAAGATCACCCAATTTTATACTTGCTCACCTGCAGTCTATTCTCAAGCTAGTAGACAAAATGATCTTTTTAAAAATGTGAAGCTTGCTTCTCCTCTGCTAAAACACAATACATTCTCGTTCTCACAGAATAAATGGAAACTTCTTTTGGTGACCTTCTGGACTCCAGCTCATGCAGATTTTCCCTGTTGTTTTTCTTACACCATCTGTGATGACTCTGTCCTCCCACTAACTGAGCTCTACACTCACTGAACTTAGCTTTCAACAACTCAGAAATCATCTTGCTTAAGGAGTTGGCTTTCACAGATTCCTCTGCCTGGAATACTTTTCCTCCAAAGGTGAGAATATGTTTCACTCCCATAGTCCCTCTAGTCTACCCAATTCTCACCTTCCCAATGAACACACCAAATTCCATTTATAGTGGATAGTGTGAGGACATTAGTGTTCTATGTAAATGCTCATTGAAATTATCCTGTGCACAGGAAGCTCTCAGTAATCATGTAGACTACTTGACCTATCCTGTGAATGCCAGTTAGTCTCCTCAGCTCATCAATCTTCAAAATAAAGGTGACATGATGGTAAAGATAAAGCTATGTTCTGGATCAATAACATGACCTTCTCATTACCAAGATTTATATCATTTTTTTAGCTTTTGGGATGTACCACAAGACAAAGGAGCATATTTTATTCTTATTATTAAATGATCAGTAGGGTTTCACTGCTAAGTGGCAGATTACTCAGTACATGAGTAAAGAACAACTAATTTGAACATATACATGTTGCCTTTAGAATCCAAAGGTGCTTATCTGGTATTGAGTCTATTTATTATTTATTGAACAGTGTGCCTTCATTTTGGAAATAATTTTTCAACATTGTCCAGATGATTGAACTGCTAGCAAAGTGTTTGCATGCATAACCAAATCATGGAAGACATCATAAAAAAAACTATAATTTATCTTGAGCTTCTATATTCAGCCACCAAATACCTGGATTCCAGCTGACTTTTATATTTCATTATATAAGTGCTGGTAATGATTTATTAATATTGAGGACACTTTTAGGAATTTCTTTTTGAAAACTTTTTAGATCCATCCACCCACTTTTTTTTTTTTCTTTTTTTTTTTAAATCTATTGAGATGCAATTAGGTTGCTAGACGTTGTTCCAGGACCCGCTGGTGTCTGTTCATTTTACTTGCTTGAAACATGAAGTTTTAGTGGGCTTGGGTAGAAAAAGAATTCATCATCTTTTCTAATTCTGCAGATTTATAGTAGTACCTCTTTGAAGTTCTTGCTTAGATTTTCCTTCTGTAATTCTTAACTCAGAGTTTTGGTTACAGATTGGGAAATGGACATTTGTATTTCCTCCTCCAAAACCTCTATTTTATCCTTCCCTGTTCCAAACCACTATTTAGTAGACCTTGAAGTTTGGGGAATTCTGATTCAACCAAATTAGAGGATGAACTTCAGAGATCAGTTTAGTCTTTCACAGGGACTTTCTTCTTGACAACAGTTATTGAAGGTGACCTCTCAAAAAATCCTCATTCCCTAAAACTTGACTACTCTGACATTCTCAGGATTCCTGGAGGGATGTGAACCATGAACACCATATATGAACAAGATATTTATAAAGACAGAATCGATTCTCATCAGTGGAGTCCTGGTGTGGTACTGTAGGATAAGCACTGGACTATTAACCACAAGGTTAGTGGTTCAAACTCACCAGGTGCTCTTCAGAAACACTATATCGTGTCATTATGAGTTGTAATGGACTTCACAGTACCTAAAACGATAACAACATTCCTATTTATGGTAAATAACCACCCTGGAGGACAGAGTACAACTGTACCCTGAGGTTCCTAAGGCTATAAATCTTTATGGGAGGAGCTGATGGGATCAAACTTCCTACCTCTCAGTTATCAGGTCAGTGTTTATCCCACTGCAACACTAGGCTTCGTCCATGCTAAAGCTTTCCTTAACATGGATGAAGCCACAAATTAGGTAATGTTTATTAAAAGTAAAGACAAAATATAAATATTTAGGTATCTATTCTTACAGTGCTATAAAATCACAGAAGAAATATAAAAGTAAACAATACAGGAACAAAAGGAAAATTTTACTTGGTATGGTGCTGTAGGGTAAGCACTATACGGCTAACCACGTGGTGGACGATTGAAACCCACCAATCACTCCTCAGAAATCCTCATGATAGGTTGGAACAAACCTATGACATTTAAAAACATTATATATATATATATATATCCCTAGATTAGACACACTGAACACTAATGACCAAAGATAAGATGATTTGTAGGATGACATCAAGCACATCATACATGAAGAAACCAGTTCGTTAAAAAGATAGGAAAGAATGAAACATCTGAGTGGATGTCAAAACAGTCTCTGAAACTGCTCTAGAATATAGAAGCGGTAAGACGAAAGGAAGAAAGATGAATAAAAGAACTGAACAAATTTCAAGCGGTGACTAGAGCAAACAAAGTAAAACATTATAATGATGTATAAAGACTTGGCCTTAGAAATCAAAAAGGAGGCACACACCCAGTGTTTCTCAAGCTTGAGAAACTGAAGAAAATCATTCAAGTCTCAAGCTGCAATGTGAATGATTCTAATGAAGTACTAGACTCCTGGTGTGGCTCTGTAGGATCATCACTGAACTGAGAATCACATGGTCAGCAGTTCAAACTCACCAGCTTCTCCTCAGAAACCATATACAGGGTCTCTGTGAGTAAGAACCAATGTGATGATGCTTAATAACAACAATGGAGTACTGGTATGATGCTGTAAGGTAAGCACTGGACTGCTAACTGCAAGGTCAGTGCTCCAGAACCACCATCCTCTCCTCAAAAACACTATATAGGGTGGTGGTGAGTTTGCACTGACCTGATGGGACTGAGCAACAAAAATAACAACATGGGGAAAATATTGCACAATTTCAGAAACATCAAAAGATGGAAGAAACACACAAGCAGGATACCAAAAAGAATTGTTCAATATTCAATCATTTCAAGAAGTTGTTTATGATCAAGAATGGATGGCATTAAGTCCAAGCTGTGGTGAAGGCTTTGGGGAAAAAAAAAAAAAGGTCCAGGAATTGACAGAATACCAATTGCAATGCTCCAATGAATGGATGCAGCACTAGAGGTGCTCATTCATCGATGCCAAAAAATTGGAAAGCAGCAACCTAATCAACCAACTGGAAGAGATTCATATACAAACTCATTTCAAACACGTTATCCAATAGAATGCAGAATTGTTTTAACAATATCATTACTATCGGTCCAAAGTAGACTTTTGCTCACGATAATTAAAAAATGATGGCAGCACTACATTAGCAGAAAAGTGCTAGGAATTCAAGTTGGATTCAGAAGAGGACATAGAATGAGGGATATCTTGGTTGATATCAAATGGGTCCTGGATGAAAGCATAAAATACCAGAAAGATGCTTTGTTGTTGTTAAAGTGCGTTAAGTTGGTTCTGACTTATAGCGACCCTGTATAGGATTACCAAGGACTGCGACCTTGTGGCTCAAACCAATATGGTAGTTAAGTGTGCAAAGACATTTTACTATGTGGATTATAAGAAATTATAAATAATAATATTTGAAAATGTGAATTTCAGAACACTTAATTGTGCTCACTCAGGACCTGTATGTACATAGACCAAGAGTCAATTGTTAGAATCTATTCTAATGGGATATGGTGTGGTTTGCAGTCAGGAAAGGTGTGTTTCAGGATTGCAGCCTTTCATCGTACTTACTCTATCTGTATGTTGAGCAAATGATCCAAGAAGATGGACTATATGAAGAAGAATATGACATCATAAAATGACATTATTAACAACCTGCTATATGCAGGTGACACAATCTTTGCAAAGCAAAGAGTACTGAAGCATTTACTGATGAGCATCAAAGACTCCAGTCTTCTGTATGGATTATACATCTGCATATATAAAACAATTATCCTCATGACTAGACCAATAAGCAACATCACAATAAAAAGAGAAAAATAAATGATGATGTTAAGGATTTCATTTTATATGAGTCTGAAATCAATGCCCAAGGAATAGTTGTCAGGAAATCAAATGATGTATTACATTGGACAAATCTGCTATAAAAGATCTCTTTAAAATGCTAAAATGCAAAGATGTCACTTTGAAGACTAAGGTGTACCTGACCCAAGCCATGGTGTCTTCAATCACCTCATGGGCAATCAAACTTGGACAATGAATAAGGAAAATCCAAGAACTAATGCCTTTGAATATTGGTGTTAGGGAAGAATACTAAATATACCATGGATTGCCGGAATATCAAATGGATATGTTGGAAAAAGCACAGCCAGAATATTTCTTAGAAGCAAGGATGGAGAAACTTCATCTGATGTACTTTGGACATATTATCAGGAGGGAACAGCTAGCTTGGTAAAGTAAAGGGTCAGTGAAGAAGTGGACTCTCACCAAGGTAGATTGACACAGTGGGTGGATAATGGGCTTAAACAAATGAAGAGTTGATTGCAAGGATGGTGCAGTATCAATAAATGCTTCGTTCTGTTGTACATAGGTTCACTGTAAGTCTTTTCTCCAAACACAGATATATTTTATGTTGTTTTATTTAAAGGGGAAGTGGAACTTTTCTTTTGTTTTTTCCTCACTGCTGCACCCATCATGGGATTTGCATACTGCTTTTCTAGAAAGACTTTCTCTTGCAAGTCTGAGATAAAAGATTTGCTCCAGACTGCAAATCACAAGGTCGGCAGTTCAAACCTACCAGCTGCTCCTCAGAAACCCTATACAGGGTTGCTATGAGTTGCAACAAACTCCATGGTACTAAACAACCACAAAGACAATCTTAACTTATCAGGGCTCCTCAGTCTAACTTCTCAAAATGGGGCTTCCTGCTCAGCTCATGGGGCTGTTAATGCTCTGAGGACAGAGAGGAGATGAGAAGGCAAAGGTGTAGGGTTGGTGAGCTCTGACAGCATTGCTGCTCCAATGAGTATACTCTGTCTGCCTATTGTGTTGTTGTTAAGTATCAGCAAGTCTGTTCCGACTCATAGGGGCCATGTGTAGGGTTTCCAAGGAGTTGCTGGTGAGTTTGAACATTTACCATGTGGTTTAAATAGACTTTGCAGTCCAGTGCTTTTTCTACAGCACCACACCAGAATTTAGATGCTTCAATTTTTTCCTTTAGGAAGGGACATGAAACTAAATAAATGTGAAGAAGAATAGAGGATAAGTCAGGTTTAGTTCACTGGTAAAAACAGTAATAACAAAATGGGGTGTGAGCATCCTGGTGAGGCACTATAAGGTCAGCACTGGGCTGTGAACCACAAGGTCAGCAATGCAAATCCACCAGCTATTATTTGGAAACCTTATACAAAGTCAGAACTGACTCGGTGGCACACAACCATCACCACCAATGGGTTATGAGTTGAGCTGCTAACCATGAGGTCAGCAGTTTGAACCTACCAGTTGTTTCACTGGAGAAAGATGAAGCTTTCTGTTCCTGTGCTGGTAGCATAGGGGTTACAAATCGGGCTGCTAACCTTA
This sequence comes from Chrysochloris asiatica, assembly GCF_000296735.1. Lineage (NCBI taxonomy): Eukaryota > Metazoa > Chordata > Mammalia > Afrosoricida > Chrysochloridae > Chrysochloris > Chrysochloris asiatica. The sequence goes on along the minus strand of NW_006409000.1, from coordinate 759,688 downwards.
ATATCAGCAGTTTGAAACTATCAGCTGTCCTGCTGAGAAAGATTTACAGCCTGGGAAACCCTATACAAAGTCGCTGTGAGTTGGAACCGAATCCACAGCACATAATCATCACCAAAGATTTACAGCCTTGGAAAAGATCTGGGAGAGTGGCAGGAAGAATGGGAGAGTGTTTTTATCACAATTCAGTGGTTTTGATTCACCGATCCTTTTCTGCCCATGGCTTCCTTCTGCTTTCTTCTGCTATGTGATTTCTCCTGTTGTTAGATACTGGTAAGTCAGTTCCAACTCATAGTGACCCTATGCCCAACAGAATGAAACACTACCTGGTGCAGTGCCATTCTCACAATTGCTATTAGATTTGAGCCCATTGTTGCTGCCAATGTGTTGATCTATCTCTCTGGTGGTCTTCTTCTGTCTTCTTCCAATATAGACCTGTTTGTTCTTCCGGCAGTCTATGGTATTTTTAATATTCTTCTGTAACACCATAATTCAATTTCATCAGTTCTTCTATGATCTTTCTAGTTTATTGTCTGACATCCACATGCTACGTGATTTAGAAGATCTCAAAGCTGAGTGGTGTTATGTTTTGTTTTGGTGTTGTGGGGGTGGGGAGGGGTGGAGGGCTAGAACAGTGGTCTTTTTTTTTTTTGCCACCAGGTTCCCAGAAGTAGACTGCTTTGTTTCTCTTGGTTGTTTTTGATGCTTTTATTTTCCTTGATGAGGTTCTCATTTTGTTTCTCCATGTGTTTCCTAATCTCATATATATTGTTATTGTGTGTTTATTGCTTTGTCTAAACATATTCAAAGGAGCTCTAGCAGCACCCTATACAGGATCACTATGGGTCAGAATCGACTCAACAGCACTTAACAACAACAACAACAAAAAAAAGTAGCACAGTGCTTATGAGTCAGGCTGCTAACTTCAAGGTCAACAGTTTGAAACTACCAGTTGTTCCATGGGAGAAAGATGAGGCTTTCTATGCCCATAAAGATTTATAACCCCAGAATCTCTATGCAGGGTTGCTATGAGTTGAAACCCACTCCGTGGTACACCACCACTACCAAACATTTTTTAGCACCAGAGTTGTAAAATTATTGATTCTTTGTATTAAAATCTGAGTTTTCAGTTTAGGCTTATTTTTATTTGTCATTCAGAGGGTCAGTTGCTGAGGGAGTAATTGGACCATATACCTTGATTTCCACCAATTTTCCTTTTTTTTCATTTTCAATATTACCTTCTACATGAGTGTTTTAAACTATAATTTGTATCAATGATCATCTGTGAGTGAATACCTGAAAATAATAGCATTAGCAAATTATGACATTATATATAGTACGTATTACTAAGGACAGGCAGGATGCACACATACAAAAACAAAAAACCAGTTCATCACAAACAAAACTTATCTTAAGTCCAGATCTGTCCACACTTCATTTCATTCATGGGAAAAACTAAAATGATCCATATTTATCAGTAACAACCAGAGTAATCATTATGAGCTATTACACACATGACATTTTTAATATTATAACGTTCATATTATCACTAGTATCATTGATAGCTAAAACTATACAAAGAGACTCCAAAATCTTTAAGAAAAATAGAATGAAAAGATGATTGAATTTTCTAACAAAACCTGTAAAACCCCCTCATTAACAGTTCGTATTAAGTGCTGTTGAGTTGGTTCTGAATCTTAGCAACTCTGTATAAGATTTCCAAGGTGGGTTTGATAAGTCCAGAGCTTATCCTACAATACCACATACTGTGTGTGTGTGTCTGTCTGTGTGTGTATATGAGAGAGAGAGAAAGAGAAAGTCAAAAGGTTCGCTTGGTGTCTCGGGGGATCATTACAGGGTGTATTTGTCATTATGCTTTATGGTCCTTCCTCTCAAGAATCCAGTGACCCATTGAGCAAATAACTCTGGATTTGAGAACTAACTGCTTCCAAGAATAGGAATATCATGACTTTGTATGATGCAACAACACTTCGCCTTCTGCTGTTTCTCATCTACTTTCTTCTGTCTGCAGATGCTGAGCAGCACCTTTAGGTTGCCATGTATTTTCTCTTGGGATGCCAGGTTCATTAAACCTCTTCACAACTTTCTTAAGGTCAAGTCCCCATGACTTACACTTTAGCCTTATTGATCATTGCAGTAATTATGACCCAGGGTTTCTAGCAGTGAAGCACTACCTCTTGGCTTCCATTGTTTCAAAGCTACAGTATTCTTGTTGCTAGTAATTAGTTATGCTCTATGATTACATCTCTTACTTTCTGTTTTCTTCTGAAGAAGAGGGTCATCATAAACTCTTTACTGAAAAGTGCACACACCATACTTCTGATTATTGATCGCCTTGGTAAATAGCATGCCGGCTGCATCTTTCATGGATGATAATCTTCAGATAAGACTTCACCACATAATGGATCCATTTTAGCATGACCATGTCTATTTCACCATCATCAGCTATGGAAATTTAGGTAGTTCAACTTTGCTGAACATTGTTCATTATTAGTCTGCAACCTTCTATGCCATTAATTTACAGAATTTGTGGAATTTCTTTTCAGAGTGTTAAATGTTGTAACCCAAGATCATGCTCCCAATTAAACATGCTTTCCATTTTGCACTTTATTTCCCTTGGCCTTTGGTTAAAACTCTTCCAAATTGAGATGATCCAGTAATTTGTCTCATTTTTACCTGTGTATAATTCTAAAATTTTTTTGTCTTTTCCATCTTTATTATACTCAACGCATCTTTAGATAAATCATTCTGCAACTTTAGGCTGTCCAGGAGAAAGGTAAGGATAAATCATGAATGGATCCTTATTACCTTATGATGTAGTAGTGGCTTTGACTATTCTTCCAATACGTGCAGAAATGCTAGCTCTTAATAGGGAGTGAGGGTCCCTTCTGTAGTTGAAAAGGACTCAGATAATCTACAGATATTTGGGGGTATGTACTTAGTGTTTCCTATACCATGTTTCAAGGTCCCAGGAAGTCTGGGCCTACAGATGCTGTAAGAGGGCAGGGGCAATTTCCACAACGGAAAGAAAAAGAAATGCTTTCTTCAGTAGCTGGCATTTTACTTCTAGTCTCCTAAACTGTGAGAGAATATATTTTTGTTTGTTAATTCCAAATGCTTATGATATTTCTGTTATAATAGCACTAGATAACTAACACAGGACACTATTCAAGCTGCCTTCTATTTCCCTTTTTCATTACCACATTCTTCTTTAAGCCCTTTCTTAATTTATATTTCAGGTTCATTTTGTAGCCTCCTTATCCTAGACCCAGAGTTAGCCAGTTTTCCAAGCCCTTGTTTCTTTTAGTGGATGATGGTATGTAGAAACCAAGATCTGTTCAGTTTTGATGCTTGTTCATAGTACTTGGTCATTTTAACTAGGGTACTAAAATTTATTATCTATCTATCTGTACATACATTAATATCTTTATCTATCTAAAGCCTTGAGATTGTTGTTATTAAGTGCCTTTGAAGTGATTCTGACTCATAGTGACGCTGTATAGGGTTTCCCAGGAGTGACTGGTGTGTTTCAACTACCGACCTTGTGGTTAGCAGTCCAGGTCTCATTATATAGCATCACACCAGGACTCTAGCCTTGAGCTTACATTATATTTAATTCCAATATAAAGCCAGATAATTTTTCCTGGTATTCTTTTAATAAGTTACTTGTAATTGCTTTCTGTAACAATGAGATGTCTGACTTTAATTATCCTTGACACAATTACTTATTTCATCAAACGCTCTGAGAATAACCAGTTTCACATGGTCATAGCCACTTACAGCACTCTCCAGTGAAAAGTCCAACACCCTTTCCCCTATTACAAAACTAAAAAACAAAAAACATATATATCAGGCTCTGAAACTATCAAGCCACTGACAAATTTGTATTTCTGAATCAGGATTTATCTAGCTTTGCCAAGGCTCTGACACCTATGTTGAAACCCTAACTTATTCAAATAAGTTAAATTGGATTCTCTTTTAGGTTTGATATGCCACAGTACGGTTTCGCAACTCTAGTGTGTAAAATTCTTCCTTATCCCACTCTTGTACTAATGCTCTGGAAGTACTTCCCACCCTCCCTACTTTACTGTGTGATAATTCCCCTCACCCTGCTGAGTCCCCTGTCCTGCACCCATCTCTTGACACCTTCTTTCTCCTAGAAACTGGAAAGATTTGGTGATAAAGAATATGCAGATACAGGGAACACAATAGGTTGAAGGGTGTCAACTTGGATGTGGTGCTATAGGATAAACACTGGATTGCTAACCTGAACATGGTGGCTCTAACCTACCAGTCACTCCCAGGAAACCCTACACAGGGTCACTATGAGTTGGAACTGACTCAGCATCACTTAACAACAACAACAAGTAGGAATTTGGTCAAGGGAGGATCTCTGGTTTTCTAGGTTGGGTTAAGACAGGAAAAGAGGCATGAACTATACTCCACAGACTTCAGAGAACTTCTAACATGGACATGTGTAATGATAAGTGTTATAAGTTCGTGGTTGTGCTTGTCATGATATTTGAGTGGAGAAAAATCCCTAACCTTGGTTAATCTAAGAGAAAGAGGGAGAATCATGCATTCAGAAGTGGGGGAGGAGAGATTACATTTGGAAAAGCTGCTACAAAGGACCTTTTAAAGTTTTAAACAGCAAAGATATTACTTTGAGGACTAAAGTACACCTGATCTAAGTCGTGGTATTTTCAATAGCTTCACACACTTATGAAAGTTAGTTGGACAATAAATAAGGAAGATCATAGAAGAGAATGCATTTGAATTACAATGTTATCAAAGAATGCTGAAAGTGTCATGGACTACCAGAAGAATGAACAAATCTGTCTCAGAAGTACAGCCTGAATATTCCTTAGAAGTAAGGATGGCAAGACTTTGTCTCTCGTACTTTGGATATATTATCAGTAGGAACCTCATAATTAGTAAAGTAGAGGGTTGATGATAAAGAGGCAAACCCCCAAGAGACAGATTTACACAGTGGCAGCAACAATGAGCTGAAACATGGCAACAATTGTGTGGATGATGCAGGAAGGGACCATGCTTTATTGTGTGGTGAACAGGGTCACTCTGAGTCAGAAATAACTCAGTACCATCTAACAAACACAGCAACAACAATGGTTTAACTAGAGATGACAAGTTACCAATTCCAGTTAATCAGTGTCTAGACCCTTTCTTGGAGTCCTGGTGTGGTGCCCAAGGATAAGCATTTGACCTCAAGGCTGGTTTGAACCACATGCTCAGTGTTTCAAACACACTAGCCACTTCTCAGAAATCCTATCCAGGGTCACTCTGAGTTGAAACTGACTCGATGGCACTTACGACTCTCCCTTGTAAATCTAGTCCCCTGTACTATTGTTCAGTTATTCCTATATCTCACTGCGTCTCTGGATAGTAGTGCATATAACTGCCCACATCAAGAGCAACAGAGAATTAGTTCATGGAGGAATCTCTGCTTTTAATAATGTGCACAATTACCGAATATAAGGAGCTGAATAAATAAGTTTCTTGCATTCTTGGTTTGGGCCATAACTTACAAATCCAGTCTTGGATAGAACAATAAAGATACAGTGAACATTAATGATTCCTTTAGTCAATGGAAAGAAGACTGCTTCTGTCCTGCGGTCCCCACAGAGAAACCTTGCCTTCCTAGACCAATTTCTCTGTCTTGTTTTGAGCTGGGACACTACGAGAGAACAGCCAGGAAAGCATAGGCTTTTGAGATGATCCCATTTTGCAGCTGAAGACAAGCCCTGCCTCTTCTTCTGCTGATTTGCATGTTCACAGAGCATAGCCCCAATCCTCTGAAACCTTTTTAACAACCTGGTGGAACCCTGTGCAGGAATCATTCCCTGTCGGCATAGACACGAGGGCCCCCACTCAGTTCCTGGGTCTTCTGCTGCTTTTGCTTCCAGGTAAGAGAAGAGAACACAGGGGCTTAAGCCTGATGGGAAAACGGACCAACCTCATTACTGGAGTTTGAAGTGTCTTTATAGAGCGGACACATATGAATATTTTCTGAAGCCTGTGAAGTCCAGTGGTGCTTGGGTTTTCAGTGAAGTTGCCTTTATAACATGGTTAATAATGTGGATGTTTGTTTTTATGTTTTCATCTCAGATGCCAGGTGTGACATCCAGATGACCCAGTCTCCACCCTCCCTCTCTGCATCTTTGAGAGAAACAATCACCATCACTTGCAGGGCAAGACAGAGCATTAGTAGTTGGTTAAATTGGTATCAACAGAAACCAGAGAAAGTTCCTAAGCTCATGATTTATCATGCCTCTAAGTTGTAATCTGGGGTCTCATCACGATTCAGCGGCAGTGCCTCTGGGACAGTCTTTACTCTCACCATCAGCAAGCTGGAGGCTGAGGATGTTGCAATGTATTACTGTCAACAGGGTAATAGTCTCCCTCCCACAGTGTTAGAGACTGATACAAAAACGACTCTATGACACACATGTGTAAGAGCTAGGATGGCCCAGCTGCTCCCCCTATGCCACCACCTGCTGAATGTGTTTCTCAGATACAGTCAGCCTGTGAAGACCACAGAAAATCTTGTTAGAAGGGGTCAGGGTGTGTCCTCTGCACCATAACTCTCACTCGTCCTGCTTATTCCCAGTAGGACAGTCATGGCTACACCTGTTCAATGGGGGACAGAGATAATAGTGCTGGGGAACAGCAACAATCAGAGTACATACTATAAAAGAGAAGCCCCTCTTGATAGTCTAAGCAGATTTTATTATAAAACAAACCATTCAACTCCAATCTACAACTTTTCAAAGGTTTGAGACTTTGATTTTCGAAGAGGTAGATACTGGAAATGGGGGATTCTCAGATACTTCCCCACCTCTAGAGTGCAACTGTTTTGAAGGTTTTTGGTGCCTAACCCTGATGTTTTCAGACCTGTCTAGGAGTCCAGAGGTGGAGGTGTCGATACTCTTACTTTGCAGCCGGTCTTCCTCACCTCTGTTTTAGGGTGTGCTTGAAGCTGCCAATGGAGAACACTGAACCTTTGTCATCTGCCTGACAAATCTCCTGGTAGGGTTTCTCTTTTGCCAACACTATGGAAAACTATAGAGATTCTGTGAAATGTATTTCAAGATCCTACCCTGAATTCTGATCCACAGTCGTTTCTGTGGAAGTTACAAAGAGTAGGACCAGAAGAGTCAAGTTGAGTAATTCATTGTACTGCAAAGATATATATTTAAAACTTTTTAATGGTGAAATGGGTGAAGGTTTGCAAAGTAGATCATCAATTTTACATTCAACAAGCCATACACTTTGCTTCCTCTCAACGATTGCAGTTCCATCTGTGTGACAACAGTTATCCCACTGCCTCACTTTGGTTCTGTTTTTCTTTCTACCCTCTTTCCCAACCCTTCTGAAATTTGTCCTTGGAAGAAATGTATTTTTGAAATTTATTTAGAAATTTTGTCTAATGTATTTTTAAACTGTTTTATTGTGAATTATGTGATAGTTTACATGGAGAACATTAGTTTTACGTTCATCCTATTGTATATCATTACATTGCCATGGTTACAATCTCCTCCATGCATCATCAACCAACCAAAGTGTACACCCTGCAAGCCTTGCCCCCTGGTTGTCAGCACACAGCCCCTCTTCCTCTATGGGTCTAGAGTTCCCAGCTGCTCCATCTCTCCACGTCTCTATCTCTGGCATCACGTCTAATTTTTTTTTTTTTTAAGCTTTTTATTGTGGCTTGACTGAAAGTTTACAGGACATATCATCAGTTTTACATTCAACAAATCATATACCTTGTAAGCCAGTCACTTCGTGCCTTTATTGCCACCTCATTTTAGGTAGCCAATGTCTACATTGCCCGTCCCTATCTACCCTGTGTACAGAGCGGATAGCACTGATACTTGATTTAAAGACTCTTTCCCTTTTTGTTGGTATTTAGAGTAACTACTGCTCTGAGTATAGGTCAGGTTCATCATGAAGATGTATCTTCTGTCATTGTAGTTGTTGCAGTCTGCTTGTCCTTTCTAGTAAGAATGTGTCACCTCTCAAGGTTGTGGATGGGACTCAGGATTCCAC
>NW_006409000.1:749423-750647 GCF_000296735.1 Chrysochloris asiatica | reverse complement strand
TTATCTTTGATTTTGGAGAGCTTGATTATTATATGTCTTGGTGATTGTCTTTTAGGGTCTATCCATTCCGGGGTTCGTTGAGCTTCTTGAATGCTTATCTTTTCACTTTTCATGATGTAAGGGAATTTTTCTTCCAGAAGCTCTTCAACTATCTCCTCTGTGGACTTGTGTGATTATTCCTGTTCTGGAATGCCAATAATTTTTATGTTATTCCTCTTCATGTTATCCAACATGAATCTTAGGCTTCCATTTCTGATATTCTATTATTAATCATGTGGACCTCTTTCATATTTGATTGTTCCTATACCACTTTCCTGAGTTCTTCCTTATTTTTCTCAACTCCATTGTATAGTGTTTGTTTTTTTAACACAAAAAAAGGAAAAAATCGATAAAATTCTTGTGCTTGTCCTCATGTTGTCTCCCCAAGTCTGTGCCCCAGAGGACTGATCTGCAATGTCTCCCTCTCCTTGAATTCCTAGCCCTTTTTGCTCCTTGGATTTAGGAGCAAATGGGATACACCTGAAAAGAGATCAGATATGGAGGAAGGACCTTTCTCTTCTTGTTCCTTTCTCTCTCTAGACCTCAGCTTGGGCAGTGGCAAACTTGGGGTCCCTCTCCTCTGGTTGAATTACAGCTTTCACTGGAGTCAAATACCCAGCATGATAATGGCTTCCAGCAGTTGCTAGGGAGTGCTTGGCCATGCCTTGTTGATTCGCTTAACTGTGCTCATATCTTGTTGTCTGGCTCATGCATTGTGCCTTCTCAGTTGAACCCTTTGAAAGTGCCCAAACTGATGATACCCATCTAACTCAGGACCAACTGCACAATTTGTGGGGCCTGGTGCATTACATTGTATAGTGTTTTGATACATTTTATAATCATTTTTCTGAATTCCTTCTCCTGCATTTCCAAAACCTGCCCATCTTCCAGTATGGAGTGTGGGTCTACTTCCAGCTCATTTGCCACAGTCACTTTATCTCTTGTTTCTGGATTGTGCAGATATGGTCATCTGCTTCTGTTTTTTGGGGGGCATCTTCAGGGGTTATCTGTGGCCCTAATACTTAAATGGGTACTTATTTTGGTATTTTTAATGCTTTCTGAATGCCTCCAGGTAGATGTGATCAGGAAATGGGCTTCCCTTTTCACTCTTCTTTTAGGATTTAATTTTCAACTTATTTCCTTTTTTGTCTGTTTGTCCCTCTCCACAATCCCCGTTCAGGCCTT
>NW_006409000.1:746345-748919 GCF_000296735.1 Chrysochloris asiatica | reverse complement strand
TTGCTTCTGCCACACATTCTCGCAGCTGTAAGTCTTCCAACCTTCTAAATATTCCTTTATATGTGGTTTAGCGTTCTGGGACTATCCCCTCGAGCCTGCTTGATTGGATATTCTGTGTTGTTGCTGATGGAGCTCTTCAATGCACTTCCACCTGATCTGCCATCGTGTTTGTTCTTCTAATGTATTTTTGACCATTCCATGTTAAGCATGCCTTAATAGTGTTGTTGTCCCCTCTATATACTTATCTACTGCCTGGAAGAAAATTGGCCCATGAGGGTGAGTTGGGTTCCAGAACTAAAGGGTAGCTAAGGACCACAGTCTCTGGTTCTTCCCGTCTCTTTCTTACAAATAAGCCAGTGGTTTTTAGTTTTGTTTTGTTTTGATAATTTTGAATCTTGTTGCACATGTTCTCCTACTGTATCTGGGGCTTTGTAATGTGATCACTTTCAGAGCAGTGAATGGGTAGCGGTAGCCAGGAACAATTGAATTCTGGTCTCAGAGTCATGAAGACTCATCCACAGGTTCCATTAGTCCATTGGACTAATTGAATTCAAGCATCTTCAGTTTCTATTAGGCTTCTTTCCTCTACACGGAGAGACCTATAGTTGCACCTTAGATGGCCATTCATGAACTTTTAAGTCCCAGTTGCTACTAACCAAAGTAGGATGTAAAGCATTGTCTTTCTGGGCTTTTGTTAGGTGCCATGGTGTCATTTCCCACTCATAGTGACCTGTGCACAACAAAGCAAACCCCTGCCTGGTTCTTAATCATCCTCACAATTGTTGCATATTATTCCATCATTGCTGCCATCTCATTGGGCGAGGGGGTCTTCCTCTTTTTAGGTGAAAATCCATTTTACAATGCATGATGTTCTTCTCTAAGGACTGGTCCCTTTGGAAAACATATCTGAAGTACCAACTCATAGCAACACTGTATAGGGTTTCTGAAGACTGGCTGGTGATCGTGTACCACTGACCCCTTGCAGCTCAAAACAAGCTTGCAGTCCAGTGCATGAAATGAATGAAACATCGCCATTCTGGCTTCTAAGGAACATTCTGGTTATACTTCTTCCAACACAGATTTGTTTGTTCTTCAGGAAGTCATGGTATTTTGATATTCTCCTCTAATAACATAACTCAAATGTATCAATTCTGCTATGGTTAACCTTATTCATTGTCTAACTTTCACATGCATATAAGGCTATTGAAAATACCATGGCATGTGTCAAGCACACCTTTGTCCTCAAAATGATATATTTGCCTAATGTAATATGTTGTTTGATTTCTTGACTACTGTTTCCATAAGTGTTGACAATGGATCCAAGCAAAATGAAGGCTTTTACAATTTTAATCTTTTCTCCATTCATCACGATGTTATTTATTGCTCTAGTAGTGAGGATGTTTGTTTTCTTTACATTGAGGTACAACTCATGCTGAAGGCTGTGGTCTTTGATCTTCATCAGTAAGTATTTTTTGTCCTCTATGCTAGTGTGGTGCTGTAGGATAAGCATGTGACCATAAGGTCTGTTTGAACCACAATATCAGTGGTTCAAACTTCCCAGCGCTCCTCGGAAACCTGAGTCACACTGACTCAATGCACTTAACAGTGTTTTCAGCAGGAGTCCTGGTGTGGCACTGCAGAATAATACACTGGGCCAAAAGGTTAGTTTGAACCACAAAGTCGGAGATACAAATCCACAAGTCACTCATTGGAAACGCTATACATCAGGGATAGAGAACCTTTGGAGTCTTGGTATGGCACTGTGGATTAATGCACTGGACTGCAAGGTGGTTTTGAGCTGCAAGGTCAGTGGTACAAGATCACCAGCCAGTCTTCAGAAACCCTATACAGTGTTGCTATGAGTTGGTACCAACTTGACACAATTTAACAACAATAACAATCTTGTTTTCATTTATCAGGACTCCTCAATCCAACTTCTCAAAATGAGGTTCCCTGCTCAGCTTCTACAACTGTTAGTGGTCTGAGTCCCTGGTGAGGGCAGAGGGGAGATGAGAAAGAGAAGGGCGGGAAGTGAGCTTTGGCTCACTTTTTTTAGAAGGGACCAGGTTGTCTACTCTGCTCTCTAGCTCTCATTCTTTCTCCTTAGTCTCAGTACCACAGGCATGACAATACGGGTCCGGATTCAGTGAAGGACGAGATATAATAATGTTGGATTACAGTATCAGTCACTGTTCATATTTCAAAAGAGAAGATACTCAAGACATTCCAAAAAACAATCGGTATTATAAAGTCTTGATGTGGTGCTTTAAGACAAGCACTTCACTGCTAACAGCAAGGTCTGCAGTTCAAACCTATCAACTGCTCCTTGGAACCCTACAGAAAGTCAGTAAAGACTTTATGGCACTTAACAACAATTATTATTTTGAAGGTAATTATGAACTAAATTACAACATTTGAAAGGCTTGTAACTCTAATTGTCATAAAGAAATACTGGAAAAGACTGACTATCTGGTATGATTTCTTATCCAATGATGATATTGATAGGTCCTATATAGGAGTCCTAATCTTTCAGGAAAGTGAGGCAGCACAGGAGGCACTCACTCATCTCTGCCA
>NW_006409000.1:723714-744959 GCF_000296735.1 Chrysochloris asiatica | reverse complement strand
TAATGTCAGTGGTTCAAACTCACCAACTGCTCCTTGGTAACCCTATACAGGATTGCTATGAGTTAGTCAGAACTGACTGGGCAACACTTAACAACAACAACTATCTAGGAGCCTAGAGATGAAAGTGTTCATGTTCTGACTGGGTGGTCTTTCTTTTTCACCTGTTTCTGAGGGTCTGCCTGAATGTACTCATGGAGAGTATTGAATCATTTTCTTATGTCTGATAAATCTCAGGATAGAATCCCTCTTTGGACAACTCTACTGGAAACTATAAAGAAAAAAGACGTTCTGTGAAATGTGATTCCAGGCCCAGTGGTAATGACGGGGTTGAAAAAAGATACCCAGCATGGTCATTAGTACCCTAAATTTCAGAATGTTACAATTAAGGGAAGGACCCAGAATTCACTTAGGGGTGCTTGCAAATATCTTTAGCAAGTCAGTGGACATAGCAAGACAATTTTATTAAGCCATCTAGTGAATAAGAAAATAAAGAAATTGCATTAACTACATAGGAATTTTTTTGAGAATATATGAAGACATTTCTTACATTAAAAAGAAATGAAATTGAAGATGTAACATTGTTCTTCTTTAATATTCTGCTCCAGTTTGTCCATAATCCAGCAGCATCCTGAGTATCCCTGGGAGCTTGTTAGAGATACTGGATTGCAGGACTCACTTTACATCAGCTGAATAAACATACACATTTGTCAAGATGCTAGGCCATCTGCATACATATAAAACATTTAAGAAGCTCAGTTGTAGGGTCTAATTACTTTAGCTAAAATGACCTCCTCCCTACCCACAGTGAAGACATTTATAAATATTTTTACTGAAATCCACATGGTGAAATTCCACCTGGTTTAATTTCCAATTATTGAAAAGCTTTGAAAATATTTTTAAGATATTAAAGATGAAAATGTGTTATTTAATCAATGCTATGGTTAAATACCTAGAAAATCACATGATGTAAAGTGCTTTATAAACTAAGGAAATTACTAACGTAAATAGATTAAACATTATGTGTATTTGTGTTTGAGATGTTTGGACTTAAACTGATTCATGTAAATTGATTTCTGGATTCTTTTCATTCTTGTAACTTGCCTTGAGAATATTGTTACCTAGGTAGTGTCCAGATCATACACAGTCCAGAGACTAAAAGCACGTTGTATCATGTCACAGCAAAATCATCAGCTACCTGCTGTGTAAATCAGTAAAATCATCACTGACCTGAACACTGTTAATTTGAAAATGAATGCTTAGTGTTATAAGACAGTGAATTTTTGAGAGTTTGCTACAAACCATTTGTAGAAATAAATTATGTGCTAATTCATTCATTATTAAGGAGACTTGTGTGACCATCTCCACCTTGTCTGGATCACTGCCCTCCTCCCCACATGGATTCACTTTTCATTCTATGTGGGCTCCAACATCCAGTGCAGGACTTCTACCTTCATTCTCTGTGTTCTTGTCTTTCTCTCCCTGCTGAGGCATGGACACACATAACTCAGCCATTTTGTTGTTGAGATAAACTCTGCTTTGTTGTTGTTAGGTGCCATTGAGTCAGTTCCGAATCATAGCGACTCTGCATAGGGTTTCCAAATTGCAGCTGGTGAACTTGAACTGCAGACCTTTTGTCCCAAACTGATCTTGTAGTCCAGTGAATTAACCCACAGTGCCACACCAGGACTCCCAAACTCTCTCTTAGATACCTGGAAAGATTTATTGATGAAGGAAAATGCTGGGTTAGAGGCCATAGTAAATTCATGAGGATAAATAAACACCTTGTCTAGAGAGGATTTAGATTCTCTAGGGAAGATTTTGGGTTAAAAGATGGTATAAGATTTGAGGAGTTCGGGAATCATCTACCAGGGAAATGCATAAAGGGAACCAGAATTAAAAAGGTCCCTGATATTTCATAGGTGTGGAAAGAGAAAATATTTTTTTCAGATATTCAATGACATAGAACTCAATTGTGAGCCAATACACTTAGAAATGGAAGTGGACAGATAGGCACATTGAAGAGGACAGGTTAGCAATGGTAGATAATCAGTGTCAGATTCATTTATACAAACCATGGCCCTTGGGCATTTGTTTTTAACTTTTTGTTGTGAATTGAATAAAGTTTTATAGACAAGATCTCAATAATTGTAATCCCCTTCATGCAATAACGGTTATCTTGCTTCTTTGCTGTGGTCATTACCATTCTATCCACCTTCCCATCATTTCTCAACTTTGTCCTTAGGCAAATTTGCATCAGTAATATATACAAAACACTACCTAGGCAAATTTGAATCAGTAATGTACACAAATCCAGATGGGTAAAAGTTCTTGCCTTCAGGGAGTCTTTCATAGTTGACAATCCCTTCTTAGATGGAAAGATACTAAGAATAGCGATCATAAATCTAGAAGAGACAAAAAAGGAAGAATCTACTCACCAGACCGTAGGCTGACTCTGTCGTGTTGCGCTATGCTGTCCGATGGTTGAACTGGGACACCTCGGAGGAACTGCCATATGCTGGTTTATTTAGAAAGCTTGATCTGCAGCTGCTCCCCACCTATGGCCCCTTCTGTGCAGATGTGCATATTCCCTAGAGTGTACCCTCAGGTCTCATTTACAAGCTGCCACAGACCTTACCAAGAATCACTCCCAGCCAGCAGGAATGTGACTGCCCTTTTTGAGCTCCTTGGCTTCCTACTCCTCTGGCTCCCAGATGAGGAATGAAAACAGAAAGCTTTAACTCACCGTGATGAAACTTCCTCTGTGAGCTAGATTTCCCTGCATGCCTCTTGGAGCTGAGACATGGGAATGCTGGCAGAACCACATGTGATCAGTATCACTTTGACCTTTAGGGCAGTTGCTCTTATAACATGATTAATGATTTGGATGTTTGTTTGGTTTTGTTTCTAATTTCAGATGTCAACTATGTCATCCAGATGATACCCAGCACATTTTGAAGGATAAAGGCCTGACAGATAGGAGTGTTAGTGATGCTGTAGGATAAGCACTGACTGTTAACCCCAAAGTCAGGTGTTCAAATCCATCAGCCGATCCATAGGGAAAAGATGAGTCTTTATGCTTTTGTAAAGGTATACAGCCTCAGAAACTCTATGCAGGGTATGTGTGAGTGGGAACTGGCTCAGTGACAATAGCAACAGGTCTGATAGAGGCTATGCTCTTAGACAGAGACTGTAGCTGATCCTGGCATCCTTACAGAAATCCAACTCAGACAGGAACACACTGGACCCTGGACAGAGATGTCTAGTTCAGGTCCTCTGGTTCCTGGTAATGTGGCTCCAGGTAAGAACAGGACCTAGAGGAAATTCATGTAATAGGGTCCACATACTCAAATAGACTGAGATTTCAGAATTTGATTAGCCTACATGATTTTGCTGTAAAGACCATGGAATAGGACATCACTGTTGCTTGGACCTTTGTGATTTCTTTCCACATTTGATTCTAATGTTCACAGTGTGATTCCTAGTGTTCAACTTCCCTCTTAATGTCTCCAACAGGAAAATTTCCAGAAATAAACCACATGCTACATGTATCCTCTCCATACTACATTCTCCTGCTTGGTGAAGGGGCAGTTGGACAGATTCTAAACTTAACAACTAGAAACTTGAAAACCGATGGTATTTCTGATGATTACTATGGAAAAGTGAACTGACAGGGTAATCACTAGTCACACATAGTTGTTATTTTTGTTGTTAAGTGACATTGAGTTCGTTCTGACTATAGTGACCCTGTATGGGGTTTACCAGGTGTGACTGGTGGGTTTGAATACTTGACCTTGTAGTTAGCAGTCCAATGTCTATCCTCCATTGCAACACCAGGATTCCAGCCACACACAGCTGAATAAATAATACCCTGAGTTGATTAAAATCTGATAAAAATAGATGTTTTGTTCCTCATTTACAGTAATCACATTTCAAGTGTTTAATGCCACCAATGATGTGTGGCTGCTATATTGTACAGCACAGATACACAGTTTCCTCATCACAAAAATGACTAATCAGTCACTCACAACATTGTAACTCAATGCCTGAACCTCACCATATGGTGGTCCAGGAGACTGTGTGGTCCCAGATACTTGCCCTGCTGGGATGGCTGCTGTGGTTTTCAGAGCCAGTCCAGGAAAGGTCTATAGGTTTGAGGAATGAGGCTGGTTTGACAGATCTAGACTAGAGCCTCTGCTCCCTAAACCTTCACTGCTTTTATCTCTTACAGGTTCCACTGTGGCCACGCTCTCTTTCCCAGAGTCTCAGTTGAATCACAGAAGCATAACTTTCTTGAGACCACTACCACTTTCTGAATTCCCAACTACATGTTAGTCTTTTGTCTTCATGTAATATACTGGTTTGTGGAAAACATGATTCATTTTGTGTTCCCTATAGAATATGGCCTAAAAATAGCTATAATGATGCTAGATCCAGAAATAACATATTCTGGTGAGAAGACTCACAGTCAAGACTTCCTTGGATCCAGCAGTTGAAATAGTACAAGATAGTATATCACAAAAATCCCATTAGGTGGCACCAAAACTGCATAATGAAAAAGAGACAGGGGCCCTATCTTAGAAATTCTTGGCAAAAAAAAATTAAAGCAATAACAACCAATTGTTATTAAGATGACTTAGACTTATGGCAATACAAAATGTTTTACAGTAGCACTGTGTTCCATAGAGTGTTCAGTAGCTTCTTGTTTCCTAATAGATCCTCAGCCCTATCTAGCATCACTTGTCTGGGTGGACTTGTACCTCAATCCTACTTAGCATAGGCATACTATGTGATACTATTTGTGATACTATTTGTATAGTGATACTATTTGTTTACTATTTGTATAACTTGGATTTTCAATTGAGTGATGCTGTTGTTGCTGATGTTAAGGGCCATTGAGTTGGTTCCAACTCATAGTGAGCCTGTAAAGGGTTTACAAGGAGTGGCTGGTGGGTTTGAACTTCTGATCTTATGGTTCAAACTGACCTTGTAGTCCAACACTTATACTACAGTGCCACATCAGGACTCCAATAAAGTGATGTCATACCATAATTGGCAAGGGAACCGGCCATCCCCTGGTTGTAATGGGATTCTAAGGTTTGCCCAGGGACACCATGGGATGGGCTGCCAGTGTGCTGAGTGGTAGAGAAACACATCTGTGATCTGTAACTGGAAGCCCTGATATGTCTCCCCAGATTATAACAAATATATATGAAGCTTGTGATATGAAGTCCCATTCTGAATAAAGAGTCTTAGCAACAGTGTACAGCCAATAAAATCTAGGAAGAGGAAAATCCATGTTAGTCTGAAGTTCCCTAGATAGGACTCTAACTGATTTTCTATGCTCATGAACGATTTATCAAAATTTAAAATGATGTATTTTATCAAAACTATATGGAATTTCTAAGGTTGTAAATCTTGATGAAAACAGACAGCCTCATCTTTCTCCTACAGAGCAGCTGGTGGGTTTGAACTGCACATTCTGCCAGCCAGTCTCCTACCCATAGGCACTTAGCTTTACTCAGTCCTTGAGCCTACAGCCTGTGGCTGCTCTGTCTCTCCATTCTACCGCCTCTACCATCACCTCTGCTGTGGATGCTCTTCCTTCTGATGTTTCTGGGATTCCTGCTTCTTTGAAACCTAGCTAGACCGCAGAACTAACTGATCCCAGCTTTAATATTCCTGTGTACCTTATTTGCATGGTCCCACCCAATCAGTTGGTGGGAATTCAGATTTGGATAGAGAAACTGTATCAAGTAAAGTCAAGGTCCCACACAGATGTTTACTAGTCTGAGACATTTTCATGAAGTTGCTGTTATCACCTGTTTATTCACTAAACTTCTGTCATTTTCTACGTTTTATTTTTCTATGGAAAGACAACTAACTACATGGAGCTTCTTATTCTTGTGTCTTGGTCCTTTTATCTCCGTTTTTATTTTTATGTTTTCTTTTTCATCTGCTTGTCTCTCTATAGTCATTTCCTAGAATGGTTGCCTAAGCCCTTTGCTGTAGCTTTTGAATCATATTGATCCTGTAGAACTGAGTAAAATTGTCCGGTAGCATTCCCAAGGCTATACTTCTTGTATATGCAGACAGTCAAATCTTTCTACTCTGGTGTACATTGCTGAGTTCAAATTGTAGACCAGGCCCCTTAATGTATATTTTGGAGAGCAAACATTTTCAAGATTAAAACACAGAATTATAGTCTATAGCATCCTAAGAAAATGACAAAGAAACAAACATACAAAATTGAATAAAAGAAATATGTAAATAAAATTTTAACACATAAAAGATGATGCATGCAACAACTCACAACTGAATTCCCCAGTTATTTCCTACTTTGATCAAGGTGCTGGGGTGCAAAATGCCTCTTAAAACTGGTGGTGGTTTTGTGCCATTGAGTCTGTTCTAACTCATAGCAACTATTTTTGAGGGTTTCTAAGGTTGTAAATCTTCACGGGAACAGAATATCTCATATTTCTCAAGAAGAGTGGCTGGTGGAGTTAACCTTTTGGTTAGCAACCTACCACACTACTGGGGCTCCTTCCAGACAACTTGTTGTTGTTAAGTGCTATTGAGTTGGTTCCAACTCATTGTGACCCTGTATAGAGTTTCCAAGGAGGAACTGGTGAGCTTGAACTGCTGACCTTGAAGTTCAAACAGTCTGGCATATTAACCCACAGTGCCACACCAGGACTCCTTCCCTATGCACTAATCACCTTTAAATGAAGGCCCAGGAAGATGTCAGTAATAGGGACACAGTTGTTGTTGTTAAGTGCCGTCGAGTCGGTTCCGACCCATAGCGACCCTGTACAGGGTTTCCGAGGGTGTAAATCTTTACGGGAGTAGAAAGCCTCATCTTTCTCCCGCAGAGCGGCTGGTAGTTTCGAACCACTGACCTTAAGGTTCACAGCCCGATTCGTAACCACTACGCTACCAGAGCTCCTTAAGGGGACAGAGTACTCTGAGAAATTAAAATGGGACCCATTTCTAATTTTCCTACATATAGAGACTCCTTTTGAAATGTAGGCTCATGTCTTAACACATAGGCCAGGAGAGATGGATCTAGGTTCTCACACTAAACCAAGAAATTAAAATCTCTGCAGGTTGTACACGAAACGTGTGACTCAAAACAGGAGAAAAGAGAGGAGATACCTCTCTCTGCCATTCTATTGATATGCCAGATTATAACTTCATAAGATTATATTTTATGATAAAGTATATTTCAACATTTGTTTATTAAGAATTTCATATTCATTCTCTGAGGCATACAATCCTTGCCCTTTTTCTTCTTGCCGTAAACTGGACTTTTAGTTCTCTATCTGTAAGCTACACTTTCATTTTGTTTTTCCTCACTGTCAAACACTTTGATTTGAATGCTTTTTTTAGAGTTTAATTCACCAAGTCTATGAGAAAGACAGTTTGTAACACTGGTATGGTCATGTTTCGATATTTAACCTGGTAGCACTAGATATTAGAAAATCTTAATCTCGAGTCCATCCTTTTCTTTAAAGACCCACTGTGAGGAAATGAGCTGTTTGTTTTTCTAAATTTCTTGGGTGGGAGCCAAATCAAATGGACATTTATCTTCCAGAGGTTGACCCAGGGCACCCATCTCTATCCATCAGAGTCTCTGACACGTCCTTAGAGTGACAGGGCCGTGTGCTATGTGTCCTACCTGGGCATTCAGCCTTTCACCTTCAGCAGTTACCACTAATGAGAGCAGTCATGGCTTAATTTCTTTTCTTCCAAACACAGATACAGAAGCTCTGGTAGCATAGTGGTTGCGAATCGGGCTGCAAATTGCAAGGTTAGCAGTTTGAAACTACCAGCTGTTCCGCAGGAGAAAGATGAGGCATTCTGCTCCCATAAAGATTTACAGCCTCGGAAACCCTGTGCAGGGTCGCTATGAGTCGGAATCGACTCCAAGGCACACACAGCAGAGCAAACACAGATACATTTTATGTAGTTTGGCTCATAAGGAAGACACACCTTCTCCTTTCCACAGTACTGTGACCATCATGTTGTTGTTGTTATGTGCTGTTGAGTTGATTCTGACCCATAGCGGCCTTGTATAGGGTTTCCAAGGAGCAGCTGGTGAGCCTGAACCACCGACCTTGCAGTTCAAACGACTTTGCGGTCTGATGCATTAGCCCACAGCACCACACATAGGATTCAACTATTGTTCACCTGGGCAAACCTTCCTTTGCAAGTTTGAGATAAAAAGTAAGCATAATCTGCCTTTTTAGTTCTGGTGTGGTACTGTATGGTAAGTACTGGACTGTTAACCACAAGGTCGGTGGTTCAAACCCACCAATTACTCCTTGAGAATTCATATACAGGATCACTAGGAGTTGGGACTGACTCAATGACACCTAACAACAACAACAACAATCATCTGCCTTTATTATCAGGCCTCATCAGTTGAGCTTCTCCAAATGAGGTTCCTTGCTCGGCTCTTTGGGCTATCTTCTGGATGGCTGGTGAGGATATAGAGGAGATAAGAAACAAAATGGGTTTGGAGGGTGAACTTTAGGGGCACAACTTGTTCACATGTGTATCCTGTAGGTGTGTTAGATGGTGTCATGGAAGTATGCATGTGTATGCTTTTGTAGCACCGGCTGACTTACCAGGACGTAAGCTTCTTCATGGTTTTGTACTAGCCTCCCATTAGCCTCTTAATGTTCTAATAGATGGCCAAGGGCCTTATTGGTGACCTTATTTACTCTGCAAATGGCCTTGTAAGTGGCTTTGTTTAAAGCTTTACCCCATCTGCCTTGGAGATCACCTGGATCATGTAATTCAATTCTGTAAATCAGTCAGGTAACAATTGGCAGCCTGCCTTTTGTTCTGCTGCCTATATCAGCCCAGGCAGGACTTGGGGGCCTTGTGGATTCTCAGGAAAAGCTCATCCAACTGGCTGACCTCAGAGACAATAAATGGTATGAACCCTTTTTTGATGCCCGTATGGTTTTTCCAGTCTCTCTGAATCCAAAGGGAACCTGATTGGAGATGAGCTCCTGCAAGACAGATGAAAGCATTTTGTTCTTTAGGAAGGAGATGTAACTGATTTGTAGATGTGAGCAAGAAACAGGCGAAACCAGAGTCTGTTTCTTGGTGAAAACTGTAAGCATGAAATAGGGGGTTTGTGTAGGCAAGTGGATATTCTAGAATATGAAGAATCAAAAAATAATATGACAGCAAAAATCAAACAATGTTTTATTAATAAAATAAAAATATAAAAGAAAGGAATCATGAAAATATCTGATCATGTTTGCATATAACCTTGTACTTCTCGCTCATTATTTTAGCACCAAGTGGGGAATACTGTGGTGACCCAGACCCCACTCACCCTGCTCATTATGCTTGGAGAGCCAGGCGACATCTCCTACAAGGCAAGTCAGAGCTTTGTATTGTTGTTGTTGTTGTTGTGTGCCGTCGAGTTGGCTCTGACTCATAGCAGCCCTGTATAGGGTTTCTGAGGAGCTGCTGGTGAATTTGAACCACTGACCTTACAGTTCAAACCAATACTTAGGTTGAGTACTTATCCTAAGGTGCCAAATGGGAACACTATTTTTACTGGTACCAGCAGAAGCCAGGGCTAACGCCACATCTCCTGATCCATCAGGTTTCCAGACAGTTCATTGGGATCTCAGACAGGTTGATTGGCAGTGGGTCAGTTACAGATTTCACTCTTAAAGTCTGCGGGGTGGTGGCTGAGGATGTTGTAGTTTATTAAGGTCTACAAGCTACACAATGACCTCCCACAGTATTACAGCCCGGCACAAAAACTCAGGGTTACTGTAGCCCAACTGCCCAAATGCATGGCTTGTTTGAAAGCAGACACAGATCATTCTCTAGTTTTATGAAGAGGGACAGGAAGATTTGGGAGAGCTCATGGATATGGGTTGTGACTGAGACAGGATTGAGGGGCCGATTTATAGGGACAGAATTTTCTATGCGTTCAGGACATATTCAAGGTCCAGCTTGTATATACCACTTCTACTGTTGATGGAATACTGACGTCCATTAATTTATGACATGGTGGATCAGATGCCACTCATATCATAAAGAGAAGTGCAGATCACAGGTCCACTTGATGCCCTATTGGCAAAGTGTATTTGGTTTCCTTCAGGGCTTAACAGCAAGCCTTATTGCAAAAGGATTTATTGTGTCAGAAGGTGGCGTCTTGGCAACATGTATTTGCTTTCTGTCAGGGCTTAAAGCAAGCCAAACCCTTATCTGAAGAGGACTTCTTCTGTCAGAAGGTGGCAGCAAAGATTATCAGGGACTCTCCCCTTCAGGAGGTCAGAGCAGACTTGATGGTTCAAACTTTGTTGTTGTTAGGTACCATGGAGGCAGTACCGACCCATAGCAACCTTATGCACAGCAGAACGAAATACTGCCCGATGGTTCAAACTAGAAGATACTAAGTCATTGTTTGAGCACTGTCATATTAGAATGATGTCATATTGTTACATCACCTGTGAGTCCTATTTGACAAGATGCCTTCTTTGTCTTGTAGTATATATGGACTTCCCGCACTGCTTCCTGCACATGAGAGGGTTAAGGGAAAGAGAGCAGCAGAATCCCCTCCCCCCATATGAATAAAGGAGTCAGCCATAAAGGACTAGGCTTTCCTTGTACCAATCTATTGAACATATCATGCCCTTTATCACCCGCACGCTGTTGGTATGATAAAGCAACATAATGGGATGCTGAGGAAAGCCTTGCGGGAGGTCAGATGGCTCCCTATGCAACTGGACCACCCACCTCTGGAAGGCCTTGTGGGTGCTCAATGAGTGGCCCCCTAGAAGCCTTATTACATAGGGCTGTTGCCCCCATCCAACTACAGATAAAGACAGAGGATGTGTTGTTAAAACCTGGTTTGTTGTTGTTGTTAAGTGCCGTCGAGTCGGGTCCGACCCATAGCGACCCTGTACAGGGTTTCCGAGGGTGTAAATCTTTACGGGAGTAGAAAACCTCATCTTTCTCCCGCAGATGGTAGTTTCGAACCGCTGACCTCTGGTAGCGTAGTGGTTACGAATCGGGCTGCGAACCTTAAGGTCAGCAGTTCAAAACTACCAGCTGCTCTGCGGGAGAAAGATGAGGCTTTCTACTCCCGTAAAGATTTACACCCTCGGAAACCCTGTACAGGGTCGCTATGGGTCGGACCCGACTCGACGGCACTTAACAACAACAAAACCTGGTTTAGGGCAACAGAAAACATCCTCCTCCCTGATCCCAGTGTCTTGGAACCAGGGGCAAGGGCCACGTGGACTTAGCCATAGAAAGTGAACCCCCCCCCCCCATATATCATGGGATTGGTAGACCCTTGGGACCAAGGGGTGGATCTGCAGATCCAAGTGAACCCTGGGTAACTGGAGCATGGCTTCCTACAGTGCACATAATCTCCCATTGACAGCAGGAAGCACTATCTTGAAAGAGCTTTCCTTTTATCACTGTGATCTATAATGAGCTCTCCAATATTGGTACATGTGGAAGCCACAGCCTCAACTGATTTGGCACAGAAGGCTTAGTACTCACGACCAGGCCAGTCTCCGTTAGTTCTAACAGTGTTGTCACATCATAAGACATTAGCATGTGTACTGCTAAAATGAAAATCCTCATAACTGGAGCAATAAACAATAGCATGATAAATAAAGAAGTCATTTAATTTGTCAATGATATTATTTACTGGGATCAATAACCAACCTTGATGGAAATAATAGTCAAGAAATCAAACCATGTATTGTATTGGGCAAATCTGCTGCAAAAGAGGTCTTTAACATTTTAAAAAGCAAAGATACCTCTTTAATAACTAATTTACATCTGCCCCAAGTCGCAGTCTTATCTTTTGATTCATATGAACATAAAAGTTGGACAATGCAAAAGGAAGTCAGAGGAAGGACTGATGTATTCACAAAATAGTTTTTGTGAAGAATATTAAATAAACAGTGGACCACCAAGAGAACAAACAGAGCAGTCTTGGAGGCACAAGACCCAAACTGTTAGAAGTGAGGATGGTGATTCTTCAGCTTATATTTACTTAGGTCATGTCATCAGGAAGGATCAGTCTCTATGAAAGGACACGTGGTTGGTAAAGTAAAGGGTCAAATAAGTGCTTACTGAGATGTACTGACAGTAGCTGAAACCAATGTTCATGAAGATGTTGCAGATCTGGGCAAGAGTCATTCTGGACTTCTTCCTCCAACACCACAATTTTTTTATCACTACAATGACTCTATGTATCCTTTCCATCTTTTTTTGATGTTTCCTGCATTGTTCAGTATTATGCCCCATGTTGTTTTAAGTGCCGTTGATTCGATTCTGACCCATAGCGACCCTGTATAGGCTTTCCAAGGATAATAGGAAGCACTCTAACATTGGGTGGCCACATAACTTATGATCCAAATTGGGACTTAAGTGAGAATAGAAAGGGGATGCTAGTAACAATTACATTGGGACAATATCAAGGAAAGTGGAAGATAGAGTTATCTCAGACATGAGAAAAAGAGACAAAGTTAATATAGAAAATAAGAGAAAGTTAATATAGATTGATCTTTAAAATAATATAAAATAATACATAATTACCATAAAAATATACCCTAGTAACTTTTTCTCCTTCTTTACTGCACAGTACACAAAGAGGCATTACATAGATTTGCACCAAAGCCTGACTTTCTAATTCCTCTTTAATCTCATGTTATTTTGCTGTCTGAGGGCTGCAGTAGCAAATTGCTATAACTGCTGGCTTAAAATAACCTAAATTGATTATCTTAAAGTTCAGGAGGCTAGAAGTCCAAAATAAAAGTGTTAGAAGGAATGCGATCTCTCTGAAACTTCAAGGGAAGTGTTCATCCTTGCCCATTCCTTGCTTCTGACATTATTGTTGTTGTTAAGAGCTGTCAGGTTGATTCTGACCCATAGTGACCCTGTATATGGTTTCCAAGGAGCAGCTGATGAATTTGAACACCAACCTTATGGTGCAAATTGGCTTTGCATTCCAGCACATTAACCCACATTGCCACATGAGGACTCCTTGCTTCTGATTGTTCTTGTTGTTAAGTGCCATTGAATTGATTCTGACCCATAGCAACCTTCTATAGGGTTTCTGAGGAGCACCTGGTGAACTTGAACCACTGCTTTTGCAGTTCAACCGGCTTTGCAGTCTGGTGCATTAACCCCTAGTGCCAGACCAGGTAATCTTTGCTGTTCATTGGTTTGTGACAACTTAATTCCAGTCTCCACCATCCCTCTATGTGTGTGCTTGTCTCACTTCAAATAAGAACACCATGACTATTGGATTAGGGCCCACACTCCTCCAGTAGGACCTCACTTAAATCTTTACATCTGTAAAGATTCTGTTTCCTAATAAATTCACACTCATAGGGATAGGGTTAGGTCTTGGACTTATCGTTTGAGAGGACACAATTCATCTCAACACAATAACCTATATCTATTCTTAATAACATATAAAGATGCAGCCCAAAATTTTACACTTATGCCTGGAAGATATTTCACACAATTCTATAGGGGTAATTATAAGTTCATGGTAAAGTTTAATACTTCTAGGCTCATCCAATTTTTTTTTATTACTTCATTCATTGGAGAATTTCTTATTCAAATTAAAAAATTAGGATCCTGAGAACAAATGGAACAAATATAGATAATTTTCTCTTAAAACCTCCCAGGGGAAATACTGTATGCTGAGACGGCATGTGAAACCTACATATGACCTGGACTCAAGAAGAACTGAGCCTACAGAGCACCCGTTCTCCAACTGAATAGTCAGACCTGCCCAACCCCTCACTGATTTGCATGTTTTCCACAGAACCCATTTCTGCTCTTCAAAGTCCTTTAAAATAGTTTTCTCAGTGACTCTGCACAATGAACAACCTAAGACAAGGGTGAATTCAACATGGGCATTCTGACTCAACTCATATGCCTTCTGCTATTCTGGTTCCCAGGTGAGGAGGAGAACATGTGGAATCCAGAAATTATGAGACTCCTGTACTCCTATCCTCCCCAGGGTCTTCATGGACCTCACCCCCATAACATCTATTCAGGGATGCAAGTGCACTCATTTTAGGTGGAGCAGGGCAGATAGGATCTGCTCGAAGAAACCTGGAGCGGAACCGAATTAACAATGGCAATTTTGTGCTTTGCTTCCTTTTCAGCTGTCAGAGGGGATGCTGTGCTGACCCAGTCTCCAGTCCATATCTTTGTGTCTGTAGGAGAGAGTGTCTCCATCATCTGCAGATCCAGTGAGGACATTAGTGATTACTTAACTTGGTATCAGAAGAAACCAGGCCAGATTCCTAAGATTCTCATCTATGATGCAGATAACCTATATTCTGAGGCTCCAGACAGGTTCGCTGGGATACAGTCTGGAAGAGATTTCATTCTCAAAATCAACAATGTAGAGATTGATGATGCTGCTGATTATTACTGCCAGCAGGACTATACAATTCCTTACACAGTGCTATATGCCCACACATAAACCGTCCTCCCAAGCTAGTTGTTTTGCAAGGGTTGGTGGTTCCAGCTGCTGCAATCTCCCCTGTGGTTTGTTTGAGCTGTTCTGCATCTCTTTGGGAGAGGATTTGCCGTGCTCAAGAGTAATGGCTTGAAAGATATTTTAGTTTCTAGAAAACTTACTTCCTTGGAATCATAAAACCATCAAACCTTTAATTAATATTTCAAATCACATCTCTAGGTCAGTACTAGGTAGTAATAAGCAAATTACTTTGTCCACAAAACAGAGTTTAAATCCCTTCTCTAAGAAGAGTTTTTTTTTAAAGGCAGAGAATTAGGCAGAAAAATAAGAGGCATATCCAAGGAAATGATAACAACAAATGTCAAGTATAATTTACTGAAGATTTGAAACATTAGTGAGTTTAACACTGTTCTAGGTGTTTACACCACCACATGTCTGTCAGTCTGTCATACTGTGGTGGCTTGTGAGTTGCTATGATTCTGGAAGCTGTGCCAGCAGTATTTCAAACACCAGCAGGGTCACCCACGGTGGACAGGTTTCAGATGAGCTTCCAGATGAAGACAGACTAGGAAAAAGGAGTGGTGAACTACTGCCAAATATTTAGTCAATGAAAACCTTATGAATAACAGAGAAACACTGACAGATATAGTGCCAGAAAATGAGCCACTCAGGTTTGAAGACACTCAAAATGCGACTGAGGAAGAGCTGCCTCCTCAAAGTAAAGTTGACCTTGATACCGCAAATGGAGTAAAGCACATGGGAGTAAAACCCTCGGACCTTCATTTGCTGATGGGGCACAACAAAAAACGAAAAGAAACTGCTGTAAATATCTATTAATAACTGGAACATGTAATGTATGAAGGAAGTATGAATATAGGAAAATTGGAAATTGTCAAAAATTAAATGGAATGCATAAATATTGATATCATAGGCATTAGTGAGCTGAAATGGACTGGTATTGGCCATTTTGAATCTGACAACCATAGTTTACTATGCCGGGAATGACAAAATGAAGAGGAATGGTGTTGCATTCATTGTCAAAAAGAGCATATCCAGATCAGTGATGAGGTACAACGTTGTCTGTTATAGGATAATATCCATGCACCTACAGGGAAGCCCAGTTAATACCACTATTATTCAAATTTACTCACCAACCACTAAAGCCAGTGAGGATGAAATAGAAGAATTCTAACAACTCCTTCAATCTGAAATTGATCAAACATGCAATCAAGATATATTGATCATTACTGGTGATTGGAATACAAAGGTGGGGAGCAAAGAGGAAGCATCAGTAGTTGGAAAATATGGTCTTGGTGATAGAAATGATGCTGGAGAATGCATGATAGAATTCTTCAAAATAAATGATTTGTTCATTTCAAATACTTTCTTTAGACAGCATAAGAGATGACTATACACATGGACCTCACCAGATGGAATACATAGAAATAAAATTGACTACATATGTGGAAAAAGATGATGAGAAAGCTTCATATCATCAGTGAAAACAAAGTCAGGGGCAGATTGTGGAACAGACCATCACTTGCTCATATGTAAATTCAAACTGAAGCTGCAAAAAATGAAAATCAGTCCACGAGAGCCAAAATATGACTTTGAATATATCCCAACTTAATTTAGAGATCATTTGAAGAACAGATTGATACATTAAACACTACAGACCAAAGGTCACAAGAGTTGTGGGATGACATCAAGAATATCACACATGAAGAAAGCAAAAGTCATTGAGAAGACAAGAAAGAAGGAAAAGGTCAAAATGGATGTCACAAGAGACACTGAAACTTGCTTTCCAGCATAGAGATGATAAAGTAAATGGAAGAAATGAGGAGGTACGAGAGCTGAACAGAAAATTTCAAAGAACAGCTTGAGAAGATAAAGACAAATATTACAACAAAGTGTGCAAAGACCTGAAGTCAGAAAAACAAAAAGGAAGAACACACTCAGCATTTCTCAAGTTTAGGGGAACTGAAGAAAAAGGTCAAGCCTCAACTTTTGTAATTGAAGGATTCTCTGGGCAAATTATTGAGTGATGCAGAAAGCATCAAAAGAAGATGGAAGGAATACACAGAGTTACTGTACCAAAAGAAAATGGTTGATGTTCAATTGTTTCAAGAGGTAGCATATGATCAAGAGCCAATAATACTGAAGGAGGCACTCACTCATCTCTGCCAAGAAATTTGGAAGACAACTATGTGGCTGACTGATTGGAAGAGATCCATATTTGTGTCCATTCCAAAGAGGGGTGACCAACGGAATGTGGAAATCAGACATTCTGTTTTATATTGCATGCAAGTAAAGTTTTACTAAAGGTAATACAGAAATGGCTATAAGCATTCATTGACACAGAACTTCCAGAGGTTCAAGCGGGATTCAGAAAAGGCTGTGAAATGAGGGATATCATTGCTGATGTCTGATGGATCTTGGCTGAAAGCAGAGAATATCTGAATAATGTTAGCCTGTGCTTTATTGACTACTCAAAGGTTTTGGATTGTGTGGATCATGACATGCTATGGACAGCATTGCAAAGTATGAGTATTCCTGAACACTTTATTGTGCTTATGAGGAATCTGTTCATGGACCAAGAGGCGTTTGTTCATACAGAACATGGGAACACTGAATGGTTTAAAATTAAGAAAGATGTTTGACAGGGTTCTAGCCTTTCATCATAGTTTTTCAAACTGTATGCTGAGCAAATAATCCAAGAAGCTGGGTTATATGAAGAAAATTGTGGCATCAGGATTGGAGGAAGACTCATTAACAACCTACAATATACAGATGATACAACCTTGCTTGCTGAAAGTGAACAAGACTTAAAATATTTACTGCTGAAGATCAAAGAGCACAGCCTTCGGTATGGATTGCATCTCAATGTAAAGAAAACAAAAATCCTCACCACTGGACCAATAAACAACATTCTAATCAAAAAAGAAAAGCAGCAGTTGAGAAATCAAACGACATATTGCATTAGGCAAATCTGCTGCACAAGACCTTTTTTAAGTGTTGAAGAGCAGAGACGTCAGCTTGAAGACTAAGGTGTGCCTGATCCAAACCATGGTATTTTCAATAACCTCATATATCTGTGAAAGCTAAACAGTGAATAAGGAAGACAGTAGAAGAATTGATGTTTTTGAGTTATGGTTTTGGAGTAGAATATTGAAAGTACTATGGGCTGCCAAAAGAACCAACAGATCTGTGTCGGAAGAAGTGCATCCAGAATGCTCCTTGTAGGCCAAGATGACCAAACTTCATTTCTCATACTTCAGACATATTGTCAGTAGGGACCAGTCACCGGAGAAGAATATCATGTTTGGTAGGGGGGAGTGTCAGAGAAAAACAGGAAGAGCCCCAGTGAGATGGATTGGCATAGTTGCAGCATCAATGGGCTCAAGTGTGGCAACGATAGTGAGGTTGGCCCAGGATCCAACAATGTTTCGTTCTGCTGTTCATAAAGTCATTATGAGTCGGTACCGACTCAATGGCACCTAACAACAACAACAACAACAACAACAACAGGAATTTACATACCTGATGAAATTAATCTCATAATAGTAGTGTATAAATATAAATATCAGAGGCTCACAGAGATTTATTTGGTTGGTTAAGGTACCAGAGGTTAAAAGCAAAGAAGATGAAAACAGACTAATACTCTGATCCCATATTCCTTCTCATTGACTCTGTTTCAACTCATAGCTACCTTCTGCACAACAGAGCAAAGCACTGCCTGGTCTTGCACCGACATCATGGCCTTTGCTAAGTTTCAGTGTTCCTGGTAACATGGCTGAAGTTTGAGAGAAGAGGACTGGCCTTCTTGACTTCTAAAAAACATTCTGGTTGTACTTTTTCCAACAAAGTTTTGTTTGTTCTTCTCTCCATGATACTTTTAATGTTTGTCTCCAACACCATAACTCAAATGTATCAATTTTTCTATGGCCTTCCTTATTCTTTGTACAACTTTCACATGCATATGAGATTATTGGAAAGACCATGGCTTGGGTCAGGCACATCTTAGTCATCAAACTGACATCTTTGCTTTTGAATACTTTGAAGAGATCTTGTGCAGCAGATTTGCCTATTGCAAAATGTTATTTGATGGTTTGAACACTGCTTCCATCAGTGTTGATGGTGAATCCAAACAAAATAAAGTATTTCACAACTTTAATCTTGTCTCCATTTATCATGATGCTATTTAATGGTCCAATGGTGAAGATTTTTGTGTGCTGTACATTGAGATGCAATCCATACTAAAGGTTGAGGTTTTTTATCTCACCTGTAGGTATTTTAAGTCTTCTTCACTTTCAGCAAACAAGGTTGACACATCTGAATATCAAAAGTTGTTAATCAGTCTTCCTTCAGTCCTAATAGCATGTTCTTCTTCATAAAATCCAGTTTTTTAATCAGCATACGATTAAATAAGTCTGGTGAAAGAATACAACCCTGCTGCATATCATTCCTGATTTGAAACCAGTGTTTCCTAGCTTTTTTAAAAATAACTGCCTCTTGGTCTATGTATATGTGCCTCATGAGGACAGGTGTTCTGGAACAATCATTCTCTACAATGTAGTCCATGGATTGTCATGGTCCACACAGTTTTGTATTGTCAATAAATAAGCCTTTGCATAGTCAATAAAATGCAAGTAAACATGTTTCTGGTATTCTCTGCATTTAGCCAATATCCATCTGATGTCAGCAATGATATTCCTCATTCTAAGTCCTCATCTCCATCTGACTTGAACCTCTGGAGTTCCCTGTTAATGTACTGTTGCAGCTGGTTTTAATTATCTGTAACAAAATTTTACTTGTGTGTGACGTTAATGATATTCCACCTTCCATTGGGTCATCTGTCTTTCAAATTGGCACAAATACACAAATATAGATCTCTTCCAATCAGTTGGCCAAGTAGTTATCTTCCAAACTATAGTAGTGAAAGCTGATGCACAAGATCTATTTAAAGTGTTAAAGAACAAAGATACTAAGTTTGCCTGATCCAAGCCATAGGTATTTTCAATAGTCTCATATGCATGTGAATGTTGGACAGTTAATATGGGAGACTGTAGAATAATTGGTGTATTTGAGTTATGGTGTTGGAGAAGAATTGTAAAAGCACCACCATATGACCAATAGATGGTTTGTTCCACAGTCTGATCCTAGCCTTGCTTTGGATGACAATATGAAACTTTTCCACTCTTTCCGCAGATGCAGTCAATTTGATTTCTGTATATTCCATCTGGTGGGGCCCATGTGTATAGTCTTCTTTTATGTTGTTTCAAAAAGCTGTTTGCAATGAACAAGTTATTGGTCTTGCAAAACTCTTGTCAGGCACTTCCCAGCGTCATTTCTATCATCAAGGTCATATTTTCCAACTACTGACCCTTTTCTCTGTTTTCCAACCTTAACATTCCAATCACCAGTAATTATCAATGCAATTATCAATACAATCATGAATACAGTAGTTATCAATACTGACAGTTAATGCTTGCTAAACCAAAACATACTAAAATACTGGCAAAGAGTCCCGGTGACACGTTGTAGGATAAGGACTAGACTGCGAACTGCAAGGTCTGTGATTCAAATCCACCAGTTGCTCATGTAAGAAAGATTAGATTTTCTTCTCCCATAAAGACTGAGTCTCAGAAAGTCTAAGGAACAATCTAGTCTGTACTGAAGTGTCACTGAAAGTTGGAATTGACTTGATGGCAGTAGGCAATATACGGGTAACTGGATGATATTTGGTGATATTCAGATGTCACCTTGTCACTTCCACTCTTTCTTAGTAAAGCCTCCTTTCTAATACAGTGACAGACAAAGCATTGTATACCATTGTGCTCAAAGAACAAGATGAAACCAACTGCCAAACTGTTGAACTTTAATCTACCCAATGATTAGAAATATCTGTATGGGAAGAGTCTTTTCTAAACATAAACCAGAAAGCAATAAAAATGTGAATTCATTCCTTATTCACTCTGACACACTCTCCAGGAGAAATGCTTCCCATAATCAATCACTTTGAGAGGGAGTTGAACCAGAATTATCTGCTTTGTAGTCCAGCTTCTCTCCTTTGCTAGATATGAGCCTCCTCATCTTCCATTATACCCTGATTTCTTAAAGTGAAAATTCTGGAACATAGTTTCATTAGCTTAAAAAGCAAGAGTGGGACTGTAAAATATAGATGTACTGGAAATAAAAAAATAAAAAAAATTCTGACAAAGGAAAACCAACAATGTCACTTGAAAGGTAAACCTTGGATTAAAGGTAAAATGACATTAGCAATCAAATTGGAGAAGCTAATAAATCAGATGAATGCTAGACTATGAAAGAGTTTTTTAAAAATATGACATCTAAGGAAGATAAAGAAATTTGATTCAGGAAGCAAATATAATTTGCTACAATTTGACAAACTTGACTTTTACTTGCAGATGTAGTAGCAAAAATACCAACCAAGACAGAAGGAGTCTTCACATCAAGGATCAAATCTATATCCTCAGTACACAGTGTTGATAAAGACGGGCAACTTAGATATTGGCTGCCTAAAATCAGGGGACTATATTTTCAATAACCTCATATGCACGCAAAAGCTGGACAGTGAATAAGGAAGACCGTAGAAGAATTTGATGCTTTTGAGTTATGGTGTTGGAGGAGAATATTGAAAGTGCCATGGGCTGCTAAAAGAACCAATAGATCTGCTTGGGAAAAAGTGCAGCCAGAGTGCTCCTTGGAGGCCAAGATGGCCAAACTT
>NW_006409000.1:707648-715442 GCF_000296735.1 Chrysochloris asiatica | reverse complement strand
CTGCCACAAATTCTCCCAGCTGTGAGCCTTCCAACCTTCTAAGTATTCCTTTATATGTGGTTCAGAGTTCTGGGACCATCCCCTGAGCCTGCTTGGTCGAGTATTCTGTGTTGTTGTTGGCGGAGCTCTCTGCTACACGTCCACCCAATCCGCCATCTTGTTTGTTCTCCCTTTCTTGCCTTCTTAATGACCTTTTCTTTCTTCCAGCCTTTGCAGTTCTATCATCAGTAATTAGAAATACATGTTGATTGCATGTTTGATCAATGTCAGTCTGAAGAAGTTAATAGAATTCTTCAATTGAATCATCACTAGCTTTAGTGCTTGATGTGTAAATTTGAATGATAGTATTGTTAACTGGCCTTACTTTTAGGCATATGGATATGATCCTATCACAGATAGCATTTTACTTCAAGACAGATCTTGTTATGCTCTTTTTGATGATGAATGTGATGCCATTCCTCTTCAATTTATTATTCCTGGCATAGTAAATCATGTGACTGTCAAATCAAAATACTAATATCAGTCTACTTCAGCTCAGTAATGCCTAAGACATCGAAGTTTATGCATTCCATTCCATTATTGATAATTTCCAATATTCCTAGATTCATGCTTGGTACGTTCCATGCTCTGTTTAATAATGATATGTATAGCAGTTTCTCATCCTTTTGAGTTGTGTCCCATCAGCAAATGATGGTCCCCAAGGTTTTACTCCATTCGTGTCATCAAGGTTAACTAACTTTTGCGGAAGCAGCTCTTCTCCAATAATATTTTGAGTGTCTTCCAATCTGAGAGGCTCATCTTCTGATATTATGCCTGACAATATTCTGGGGCATATTCTGACATTGTTCATCATGTTTTTGATAACCAGTATTCTGGTGATGATAGTGTTCCACCATATTCATAAGGTTTTCAGTGGCTTCGTATTCTGACGTAGGCTGTCACCCCTTCTTCTATTCTGTCTTCCTCTGGCAACTGAGCTGAAACCTGTCCACCATGGATGACTCTTCTGGTATTTAAAATAACCTTGGCATAGCTTCCAGAATCACAGCAACATGCAAGCTAGCACAGTATAACCAACTGACAGAAGAGTGGCAATCATACCTTTGTCCTAAGACTGGATTATTTACTTCCCCTCCTCCCCCAAATTTAATTAATTAATTATTTATTTTAGGTGAAAGTTCACACAGTGAGTTTCCCATTTAACAATTTTTCTACAGATTGTTCTGTGACACTGATTACAGTTTTCACAATGTGTCATCATTCTCCTTATGTCCTTTCTATTTCAACTTTCCTAGCTTCTCTTCTCCTTGACTTCATTGTGTTTCTTTCAAGTTGTTTGATCACTTAAAGTAGTGTGTTAAAGTTTCCTACTATTATTATAGAACTCTTCATTTCTCCTCTCCATGCTATTGTTGTTTGTGTTTTGTACCTTAGACTTATGTCATTGGGTGCACAGGTGTTTATTATGTGTATGTCTTCTTAGTTGACTGACCTTTTAATACTCATCTTTGTCTCTCATAATGGATTTTGATTTAAAGTCTATTTTATCAGAGATTATTAGTGACATTCGTGCTCTCATTAAGTTACGTATTTATGTCTATGTGACTAAGGTATGATTCTTCTAGTCAACATATTGATAGAGTTAAGTTTTTGATTGTTTTTAGTCTATTCTGCCACAATCTATCACAAACTGGTGAATTTAAACCATGTATTTTCATTGTGATTATCAATATATACACACATATATATTGATAATCTTGGTTTGGCACTGTGGGTTAATGCACTGGACTGCAAATTTGGTTTGAACCATAAAGTCAATGGTTCAAGTTCACCAGCTGTTCCCTGGAAACCCTGTACAGGGCTGCTATGAGTCAGAACCAACTCAAGGACACTTAACAACAGCAACATACGTTTATTACTACGGTCATCTTGTTATGCTTTTTATGTTAAAAGTTTCTTTGCTTTACTTAATTTTCTGTGCTGTATTCTTTTTGTTTATGAGTTTTCTTTGCATATACTTCATTATTGAAGATTTTGTGTTTATTGATTATTTTTCTTTTCTTAATTGCTTATTTTGTTGATTATACTGAATGCTAATTTTCATTAAGGTAATTCTGAAATTTACTTTTATTTCCCTCAATTTAAAATAGTCTGTTATATCTGAATGTTGCCATGACTTTTTCTCCATAGGAAACATTTTGTTTTGAATTTCTTATTGTTGATAGCTTAGTAACACTGACTGTTTTCAGTTTTGTTTTACTTTGAGAGTTTTTTTTTTTTTTTTATCTGATCTTAGATTGTTTTCTATGTTGTTGGTTCTTGATTTGATTGATTCTAGTTATTATCTCTTACATCTTGAATCTTATGATTCTTGCCTGAGAAGTCTTCTCATTGAGGGTTTGGTATATGTCATCCCTGTCTTTTTGCCTGCATGGTTTCTGCCAAGAAATCAGTACTTAATGCTGGTGGTGCCCCTTTGTAATTGATATTTCATTTTTCATGAGCTGCTCTCAGAATTCCGTCTTTGTCTTGGATTATGATATATCTTGATGTCATAAAGTAAAGTTAGATTATGATACATTTTCATGACTTCCTTCTGAAATCTTCCCTGATATAAGCCTCTTATATGGAAATCTTCTCATTTTACATGATATTATAGAAGTATTCTGTCAATAAAGTTTCAGAAATCCTCTCTATGCCTTTCTCTCTCCTCTTAAAATTATGTGCAAATTTCCTATAGTCTCATGATTTTTAAATTTTATAACTACAGTTGAGATTCCTTTTATTTTAAGTCAAAGAGGGGATTAGACTTGAAGCAAATAAAATTGTATCCTCTGAGCTTTAAATGTTAATATGACAAAAATTATAGTCCATTTAAATGAACGTTATTAAACATCAGAAAAGTCATTGAAATACAGTGGTTTTATTAAATGTGAAAGAGCCATAAAACCACTGCTAGCGAGTCAATTACGGCTCTGAGCCACCCTCCAGAACAGAACAGAAGGGCTCCCAAGGGCTTCTGAGATGGTAAATCTTTACAGGAGCAGAAAGCTTCATCTTTCTCCTGAAGAGCAGCTAGTGAGTTTGAAACACCAGAAATGTAGTTATAGTACATTCATTACTTAACCCACTGCACCAACAGGGCACCCAAACCATTATGTATATGTTGGAGTAGTACCACACCAGGATTAGATAGCTTGATAGAT
The DNA here is from genome assembly GCF_000296735.1 of Chrysochloris asiatica. NCBI lineage: Eukaryota > Metazoa > Chordata > Mammalia > Afrosoricida > Chrysochloridae > Chrysochloris > Chrysochloris asiatica. The sequence goes on along the minus strand of NW_006409000.1, from coordinate 712,236 downwards.
TGGATTCTTTTAATGAAATCCAGGAATTAGAGCATAGGCTTCTCAGCTTGTTGAAGAGATTAGGGCCTGACTCTGATGAGATGAATGCACTGCACAGAATTGAGTGGTGTCTAGAATGGAGGGTTGCCCAGGGACTTGTTCCCTACCTGGCCTCACATACCCTCTATGTCTTCAGGAAAATGGTGTTATGTTCATTGAGGGCCAGAAACCAAGTCCTGCTCAACTATGGAGTTGTGACCACCATCACCCATACAGTGCTGGACCCAGCTGAATGTTGCTCCTTTCTAATTGTAACCAAGATTGTACCATCTTCAAACATTTCAGGAAAAATTGCTAAGCAGCAAAATAAAAAAGGTGTGCATGGATAAATTTCTGATCAATTTTTCACTGATCTAGATCCAGTCATGTACTAAAAGGAGTAGCTCAGCTCATTAGGAGTAGAAAAAGAATACCGGAAAAATAGTTGTGTTCAGTATTTATTATCTTCCCCATAGACTTGTGTCAATCAAACTACATCTATCTGAACAGTGAAGCAGAAGGACACCAAAAACCCATTGCTGCTGAATTGATTCCAATCCATAATGACCGTAGAGGATCAAGGAGAAATGTCCCATATGGTTCCCCAGGCTGCACATTTTTATATCATGGAATGACTGTGGGTTTGATGTTGCAACCTTTTGGCTAGCAGTCAGTCACTGAATCACTGTGCCACAACTGTCCCTGAGACAGGAGGAGGTTATTGCTCTTAAGTGTTGTGGCATCAGATCTGACTCATAGCGACCCTGTACACTGCACACCAGTGTTTCCGAGGAGCAGCAAGTGAGTTTGAACCACCAACTGTGTGGTTCACAGTCCATCCTGATCCTACAGTGCCACACCAAGAGACGGAGGCAGGAGGATACAAGGATCTATGACCATAGAGGAGAAACTCTACTCTCTGACTGAGTCTGTAACTTTCTGACTTGACCTTCTAAGGATGATTGCTCAAGTGCAGAGAAGCAGATCTGCAGCTGGAAGCCAAGTTTGCCTGTCTCCACTGTTTTGCATGTTTCTTCCAGCCCACTTTGCCCTCCCAAGAGCATATCCAGAGCCCATTGCTGGATCTGCCTCAGTTAGAACACAGAGTGAACCATGGAAACCCCAGCTCAGATTGTCTGTCTGCTTTTACTCTGGCCCCCAGGTGAGAGAAACAAGGGATGTTCTCAGTGTTGCTAAGTCCTGGGATCTTTGCTCAGCAAGCACAAAACTTAACAAATATCTTAGATGTGTTGGGGGTACTGTGTAATATGATTTAGTTCACATAGGTAGGTGACTTTGTGTTTTCTTTCTAACTTCAGATGCCATGGGAGACATTGTGATGACGCAGTCCCCAGCTTCCCTCTCTCTGTCTCCTGGTGAAAGAGCCACCTTCACCTGCAAATCCAGTCAGAATGTTTATAGTAACTTAGCCTGGTATCAGCAGAAACCTGGGCAGGCTCCCAGGCTCCTCATCTATGATGCATCCACTAGGGCCAATGGCATCCCAGACCGATTCAGTGGGAGTGGATCTGGGACAGACTACACCCTCACTATCAACAGCTTGGAAGCTGATGATTTTGCAGTTTATACCTGTCAGCAGTATAGTAACGGGTAACCCACTGTGATTTAACAGTCAAGAAGACCACAAGCATTTTTCCTTATACCAGTTGCTTCTTTTAGAGACAGCTGCCATGGTGGTGCTCAGTTTTAGTATTGCTATTAAATACTAAAACAATTTAGAAAGTTTGAGGTTTTGCAAAGCAACTTCCTGAAAACTGAAATTCTTATTTTTTCTCAGAGTTAGTTTAACAGAAAGGTCCAGAAACAATTCTACTAGCTTTGTCATTAGCTATATAATGCTTACTGATGAAGATGAAAGACCACACCCTTCAGTATGGATTGCATCTCAATGTAGAGAAAACAAAAATCCTCACCACTGGACCAATAAACAACATTCTTATCAATGGAGAAAAGATTGAAGTTGTCAAGGACTTCATTCTTGGATAAACCATCAACACTCACGGAACCAGAAGTCAAAAAATCAAATGACATATTAGTCAAATCTACTGCACAAGACCGTTTTAAAGTGTTGAAGAGCTAAAATGTCAGCTTGAGGACTAAGGTATGCCTTACCCAAGGCTTGGTGTTTTCAATAACCTCATATACGTGTGAAAGATGCACATTGAATAAGGAAGATCATAGAAGAATTGATGCTTTTGAGTTATGGTGGTGGAAGAGAATATTGAAAGTGCCATGGGCTGCCAAAAGAACCAACAGATCTGTGTTGGAAGAAGTGCAGTCAGAGTGCTCCTTGGAGGCCAGGATGGCCAAACTTCATCTCTCATACTTTAAACATATTTTCAGGAGGGACCAGTCACTGGAGAAGGATATCATGTTTGTTAAGGTGGAGGGTCAGAGAAAAAGAGGAAGACCTTCAATGAGATGGATTGGTAGTATGGCAGCATCATTGGGCTCAAGTGTGGCAACAATTGTGAGGTTGGCATAGGACTGGGCAGTGTTTGTTCTGTTGTGTATAAGGTCGATGTGAGTTGTTCCTGACTAGATGGCACCTAACAACAGCAATATTCTCACATGAGCGAACTTCTCTACAAGCATAACTGTTGTAGTCAGTGCAAGAAGGCTGGCAGAATTTGAAAGATAAAACTTAAACTACCATCATTTCGAAGTCAAAGTCTGGGTGCAGAGAATATTCAAAACAATCTACAAAGAAATCATTCTAATTAGCAAGGGAAATAACAAATCATGAGATTTAATGTTAGTATACAGGTATACTCAGATGTTCATAAAAATGAACAGTAAAACAAATGGACAACAACATTCATTGTATTGGTGTGATAGCCCGAAACGGTTACAAACCTAAACTCCAATCTACATTATAAATAAAATAAAATACAACGAAATACCATAAACTAATGAACTGACTATATCAACTGCTGTTAGATCCAAGAGCATGGCAGAATCTCACAAACATAATATGGAACAAAATAAAGTTTTTAAAAAAACACATTAGTTACCCATGACTCTACTTTTTTAAAAAAATTTTAACTTTAAAAAAAAAAAAAGCTCAGGAGGCTGGCTGGCAGAATGTGCTCTTTAGACATTTCAGTGAAAATATATACTTTGTTTTCTAAGGGAGTCCTGGTTGGTGCTTTGGGTTAATGCACTCAACTGCAAGGTCATTTTGAACCATAAGGTTGGCAGTTCAAGCTCACCAGCCATTCCTCAGAAACCTATACAGGATAACTGTAAGTCAGAACAAACTTGAAGGTACTTAAAAATAGTAATAACAAAGTACACATCAAATTTCTTGCCTCCTTAATTTATGAAACACAGATGAAAACAGGGAGCCACAGGAAGGAAATGGGATAAATGTTGTTGCAGGGAGGGGATTGTAGTCATTGCGATAAAACAACATGTATGGTTTTCTGAATGGAGAACTGAAGAGCTTATATGTAAACCTTCACCCATTCACAATAAAATGTTTTTTTTTTTTAAATTCATTAAACTTCTCACTTCCAATTTGTGCATTGATCATATTTTGAGATTTACCATACTAGAAATTATATTAACAATTGAACAAAACTATAAGATACTAGATCATGTCTTCTGTTGTTGTTAATAAGTGCCATGGAGTCAATTCTGACTCATAGCTATGCTGTATAGGGTTTCTGAGACTTTAAATCTATGTGTAAGAAGAAAGCCTCAGTTTTCTCCTGCAGAGCGCCTGATGGGTTAGAACCACCAGCCATGTGATTGAAAGTCCAGTGTTTAGCCTATGGAGCCACCACATTCCCACAATTTCTTCTAATCAACAAGAATTTCATTTTGCCTACAGTATCATCAAATTATTTAAAAATAATAATAAAGATTCATATTCACATGTCCTATGTATGAGCTCAGAGCTCTGGTGACACACTGTAGGATAAGCATTAGACTTATCACAAGGTTGACTGTTCAAACACACCAGCCACTCCTCAGAAAATGTATACAGTGTCGCTATGACATTTTTCATTCATTCAATTCCAGGAGGCTTGTCATTTGCCAATGCCCTCAGAACAACTTGGATTTCTTCCTTCAGTGTCATTGATTCTTGATCATATGCTACCTCTTGAACTGACTGAACATCAATCACTTCTTTTGATATAGTACTCTGTATATTCCTTCCACCTCCTTTTAGGTTTTTTATGTCATTCAATATTTTGCCCATAGAGTCCTTCAGTATTGCAAACTGGGGCTTGAAAGTTTTCTTCAGTTCTTCTTGAGAAATGCTGAATGTGTTCTTTCCTTTTGGTTTTCTAACTCCAGTTCTATGCACATTTTATTATAATACTTGACTTTGTCTTCTCAGCAAAGCCTTCTTTGCACTGTTAAATTTTGATTCAACTGTTTTACTTGATCACTTCTTCCTATTGCTTTAGTTTCTCTATGCATAAGAACAAGTTTTAGTGTCCCTTTTGACATCCATTTCATTTCTGACAACTTCCGGTTTTCCTAGATTTATACTACTAACATTCCAAGTCCTGATTTTCAGTGGATGTTTGCAGCTGCT
>NW_006409000.1:703417-707548 GCF_000296735.1 Chrysochloris asiatica | reverse complement strand
TGGCCAAACTTTGTCTCTCATACTTCAGACATATTGTCAGGAGGGACCAGTCGCTGGAGAAGGATATCATGTTTGGTAAGGTGGAGGGTCAGAGAAAAGAGGAAGACCCCCAGTGAGATGGATTGGCCAAGTGGCAGCATTGATGGATTCAAGCATGGCAACAGTAATGAGGTTGGCCCAGGATTGGGCAGTGTTTTATTCTGCTGTGCATAATGTCACTATGAGTTAGTACTAACTTGATGGCACCTAACAGCAACAACAACAATATAGGCACAAAGTGGCTGGCTTACAAGTTTTCATGAAGGAGTTTAGTTTCAGAGTAAGCAGGAGAAAATACAATCCCCCTGAATAGTTTTCATCTTGTCTATATCAGTCTTGTGAAAAGAGATGGGGATAGGATTCTTTTGATTCAATACTGAGTCATTGTTATCATGACTAATTGTGATTTTCACAAGTGTAAAAGTAGAAATGACATAACCAAAAGGAAGGAGTAGTTAATCTTGCCTTCTAGGAACAGAGGCCCCTAGGACCAGCAAGAGGGAAGAACCTGAGCAGAACATGGGATCCTACCCAGAGGAGCAGCAACCCCAGAGATGGAGCCAACACCAGAGACAGTGAGGGCATGGAGAGATAGAGTATCTGAGGATTCTAGACTCATGGAAAGAGAAAGACTGTGTGATGAAGGACAGGAGGCTGGTTTGCAAAATACGGTCTTCTTCTTTAAAAGGTTATGTATTCCTGCATGTTTTTGTGTACATTAAAAAAAAAAAAAAGTCTTGGAATAAAAAAATAACTCATACCAAAAAAAAGTGCTATTATAAGAGGAAATGGTGCATGATCAGTAATATTGTTTTAAACTTGCACTGTGTGTGATGGCTGTGCTTGAAGATATTCCCTCTGGATGGTCCTAGGGTCCTTTGTTCCTGAAATGACAGATTAACTGCTCCCCCGTTTAGTTATACCTCTTCTACATTTACAGTTGTATGCACTTATCTTACAGAAAATCTTTTACAGTTTATTTCCACATATATCACATAAATTATTATTTTTTTTAAATTACTTTGCTTAATCTTTTATCAATCCATTTCTATCTATCTGTCTATCTGGCTATATATTTGTTGCTTTTAAGTATTGTCATATAGATCTGTCTATATGTATAACATAGGGAGAGTCCTGGTGTGGCACAGTAGGATAAGTACTCGATGACAAAGTCAGTTTGAAACACAAGGTTGGCAGTTCAAACTCACCAGCTGCTCCTTGGAAACCTTATACAAGGTTGCTATGGATTAGAACCAACTTGAGGACACTTAACAACAACAGCAATAATATACAAAGAAGAGCACAATGGCTTTATATGTTAATTACTTAGCTGCAAACCACAAGGTCTGCGGTTCAAGCCTAACAACATCTTAGGAGGAGAAAGATGAGGTTTTCTACTCCCACAAAGTTTTAAAATGTCTGTGAAACCCTGTACAGGGCTGCTGTGAGTTGGAACCAGCTCAAAGACACGTACAAACAACATAAAAATATAAGTGGGACTTCACTTAGTTCATAGAAAATAAATTATTATATTTTCATTCTATTTTTCCATGGTGTGGTGTCATAGGATTGGCATTGGACTGTGAATTACAAGATCAGTGGTTTCAAACCCACCAGCTGCTCTATGGAAACCATATACAGGGTTACAGAATCACTATGGATTGGAACCAACTGGACTGCAGTTAACAACAGTATATACATGTATACATACATATATAGAGAAAGAATCTGGCAGCACAGTGATTACACACTGCTAAATGAACAGTCAAAGATTTGAACCTGCCAGCAGCTCTCTAAACACTGGGATCTCTGTCATCCTGAGCCCTTTCCACACTGCTGCACCCACCAAAGGGATTTGCATATTGTTCCCCTGGGAGGACTTTCTCTTGCACATTTAAGATAAAAGGGCTTCTCTAATATGCCTTTTCTTGTGAAGGCTGATCAGGTCAACTTTTCAAAATGCTGTTCCCTTCTCAGCTCCTGGCCTTTTTAATGTTGTGCATCTCTGGTAAGGAGAGAAGGGAGCTGAGCTAGGAGAAGGTGGTGGGGAAAGTGAGCTGTCCCCATGTATATTCCATCCACATGTTAGATGCCCGTCTTGTTCTTCAACATAGGGCATGTGAGCTTTCATCTGTGAATGTGAGGAAGAACTGAGAAAGTAGAAAGATCTAGTCTGTTCGCTGGTAAACAGCATGGCCCAGAAAGAGATGGCAAAGGAGATGTCTAGAGACCCCTTTTGATCTCACAAGTCTCTGATTCTTTATTGTGATAGGGTTTTTGGAGTTTTGGATAAAAATTACCAAAATAAGGGCAGTAAAATGAAATAATATTTTAGTCCAAAGTAGATAACAAGAAAAAGTATTGAATATGCTTCATAATATTTGAACACAACATTGAACTTCTGTCTATGATTTTAGCAACCAGTGGGGATATTGTGATGACCCAAACTCCACTCTCCCTGGTCATCATCCCTGGAGAGCCCGCCACCATCTCCTGCAAGGCAAGTGAGAGCATGGTACATCCTGATGGAAACACCTATTTACACTGGTACCAGCAGAAGCCAGGCCAGTCTCCGCAGCAACTCATTTATCAGGTTTCCAAAAGGCCTTCTGGGGTTCCAGACAGGTTCAGTGGCAGTGGGGCAGTGTCAGATTTCACTCTGAGAATTAGCCAAGTGAAAGCTGAGGATGCTGCAGTTTATTACTGTCAGCAATATAGAAAATACCCTTCCACAGTGATACAGCCCTGCACAAAAACCTCTTTGATCAGTGTGCCCCAGCTGAACAAATGTGTGACCTGTATGGGAAGTAGACACAGGAGATTCTCTGAATCTGCTTGAAAGGCAGATGCTGAAGAACTGCAGGGGTGGGTTGCAACTGAGGACAATGGGCTGTTGGTTAATGACCCCATCAGCTGCATCAACCTTACCATCTGAGAGCCAGCAGGGTGGACAGAGGGTGTCCAAGTGCATCTGAGCAGCCACACCTACTCCAGGAAGTGTTGACCAATTAATGAGTCTTCCTCCATTCCTGATGCCACATTTTTCTTCATATAAACCAGTTTCTCAGATTATGTGCTCAGAATACAGGTTCAACAAGTATGGTGAAAGAATACAACCGTGGCACACACCTTTCTTAATTTAAACCATTAGATGTTCCCTTGTTTGAATAATTAACTCTCAGTCTATATACAGGGTCCTAATGAGCACAATTAAGTGTTCCGAAATATTCAGCTCCCCACAATGTTGTCCAAACCTTGCCATGATCCACACAATCAATAAAGCCCAGGTGAACATCTTTCTGGTACATTCAGGTATTTTCTGCATTTAACCATTAAACCATTTTGTGTTCCCTTGTTCTGTTGTTCCAACAACTGCCTCCTCTTGGTCTAGGTACAGATTCCTCTGGAGCACAATGAAGTGTTCCGGAATACTCATACTTCGCAATGTTGTCCATAGCTTGTCATGATCCAAGAATCAAAAGCCTTAGCTTAGTCAATAAAGCACAGGTAAACATCTTTCTGGTTTTGTCTGCTTTTAGCCAACTTCCATCTGATGATATCCCTCATTCTGCGACCTCTTTTGAATCCAGCTTGAACCTCTGCGATTCCTCTGTCAATATAAGGTTACAGCTGTTTTTGTGTTATCTTCAACAAAATTTTACTTGCATTGGATATTAATGATATTTTCTGATGATTCCTTCATTCCATTGGGCCACTTCTCTTTGGAATGGACACAAATATGGATCTGTTTCAGTGAGTTGGCCCTGTAATTGCCTTCCAAATTTCTTGACATAGAAGAATGAGTGCCTCCAGGGCTGCATTAGTATACTGAAAGATTTCAGTTTGTATTCTTTGCTGCACATTTCATTACAATACTTTGTCTTCTCAAGCTGTTCTTTGAATTTTTTTCTTAAGTTCTTTTACTTCCTCATTTCTTCCATTTGCTGTAGCATCTTTGGACAAGTTTCAGAGCCTCCTCTGACATCCAGTTAGGTCTTTTCTTTCTTTCTTGCCTTTTTTTCTTTTTCTTTCTTTCTTTTTTTTCAGAGTCTCCTCTGACATCCAATTTGGTCTTTTCTTTCTTGCTTGCTT
>NW_006409000.1:687117-693154 GCF_000296735.1 Chrysochloris asiatica | reverse complement strand
GGTGGTTCAAACTCATCCACCACTCTTCAGAAACCCCATGTATGGTTGCTATGGTTTGGAAACAAGTCGAAGGCACTTGACAACAACAACAACAACAACAACAACAACCTACCTTGAGGAAACAGCACTTTTCCAGTCTTATTTTCAGTGCTTTCCTCCCTAAGGTGCTCCTTTTCCTGCAGTGTATCTTACAGTGTTTCACTGCTATTCAGAAGGTTTTCAATGAAAAACCATTCAGAAGTAGTCTGGCTCTGCTTTGCCCTTAGCTGTCTTAGTTGGAACCTCTGTTGAAACCTGTCCACCATGGGTGACCATGCTGGTATTTAAAATACCAGTGGCATAAATTTCAGCATCAAAGCAACATATAAGCCACCACAGTATGACAAATTGGCAGACAAGTTGTGGAATCTACATGGGTTCTGGTGTTGCTCTATGGATTAATGCACTGGACTGCAAGATTGTTTTGAACTACAAGGTCGGTGGTTCAAGCTCATCAGTCACTCCTTGGAAACAACATACAGGGTCACTATGAGTTGGAACCTACTCATTAGCCCTTAACAATAACCACAACCTACAATTATGTATGCAGAAATAACCACAACCAAATTTTATGTCTGTAGGTGGGTCTGCTCCCATACATCCTGCCACAACTGTTTGGAATTACCCAAATACCTCTGTATCCATTTGTAATTCATTGTTTGCTAATATCATTGTTGCAGAATCATCTATGTTATAGTAATTATCATCCTGCTATTTTTAAGTTTTGCTGAATTGGTTCCAATTCATAGTGACTTTAATAGGGTTTTCAAGGAGTGGCTGGTTGGTGTGAATTGCTGGGTTAGCAGTTCACTGCTGGGCCTGTAGCACTGCCGTCTATTCTAGAATTCTTCTCAGCATCTTCCTTTGCCTTTGTCATGTTGTGTTGTTCTGTTGCTTCTTTGCAGAGCCTCTACTCTAGCATACTTTACCAAGCATGATATCCTTCTGCAGCGACTGGTCCCTATGATAACATGACCAAAGGATGTGAGAGAAAAGTCTCACCATCCTCACTTCTGAGGAGCATTTTCACTCTACTTCTTCTAGTACATATTTGTTCATTCTTCCAGTTGTTGTTAAGTGCTGTCAAGTCCATTCTGACCCATAGTGACCCTGTATAGGGTTTCCAAGGAGCAGCTGGTTAACTTGAACCACCGACCTTGCAGTTAAATGGCATATTCAGTGTTCTTCACTAAAATCATTTTTTAAAGGCATCAACTCTTTTTTAGCCTTCATTATTCGTTGTTCAAAAGCATCCTGTATGGCCCTGAAATCTGAAACTGGTAAGCTCTGAAGATAAAATAGTGAAAAATGATCAAAAAGAGCTAATGCAAAACAGCAAGGACAATAAAAACTCAAGTGAATTAGTTGTTACACAAAGAAATCTCATAATATCATGGATTCATATCTCAAAAGTTTGAATTTTTTTTCTACTCACCAACCAAAGGTACATGTGATCCTGGATAGGTAAGTTGTGTTGTGCCATTCCATTACTCAGGTTGGGAAATGGAACCAGTAAGCTCAACATATGTTGTTGTTTGCTGTCGAGTAGATTCCAACCCATAGCGATCATGTAAAGGGTTTCTGAAGAGCATCTGGTGAGCTTGAACCGCCGACCTTGCAGTTCAAATAGCTTTGCAGTCTGGCACATTAACCTACAGTGGCACACCAGGACTCTCATAGCTTCCCTTTATTTTCACTTTTGTCGATTCCTCAGGGAGCGGGAGGTAGAGGGAGAGAGTCAGTGAAGAGAAACTATTTTCTTCTTGAAAAATAAAACATGGGTTTCCCTTTTGTCTGAAGTATACACATTTGAATTTTCCCGTTAAGAGGAACTGGTGATAATCTCTCTCTCTCTCTCTCTCTGTCTCTCTCTGTCTCTCTCTCTTTAACTTTGTTTTTATTTTTAATCTGAAAATATATTGGTATAATATTTAGAAAGAAATCTTTTGAGTAAGTTTCAAGTCTTCCTGACTCTATCTAGGGTTTCTGAAGAGCTGCTGAGGGTTTAAAAATTGACAATATAATTTCTGTATTTTTCTTACAACTGCATGTACACGGGGCCCTGGTGTGGCCTGTGTAAGATAAGCACTGGACTACAATCCACAATGTCACCAATTCACACCCCACCACTGCTCATCCGAAAACCTAAGAGGGTCACTCTTAGACAAAGTCACCTCAATAACACTTAACAACAATCAACAGCACACTAGGGGGCTCTCAATTCAAATTCTGCCTTCAGAACAGCTGGTTTTGGTTCCTCAGATACTGAGATTAGGTAGGTGAGAAGACTGCTCCAACCTGAACTCTGAACTAACAATTGGGTACTCCAAAATCTCCATCATTTCATGAGCTATTTCTTCTGATATTTGTGAGTTTTGTGGGATTATACAGCTTGTTGCAGAACCTGGGACATGAGAGGAGGGAAGAAAAGTGATGGTTATCAAGGACTATGTTATTGTTAAGTACTGTGGAGTCGGTTCCGACTCATAGTGACCCTGCACAGGGTTTCTGAGGCTGTAAATCTTTACGGGAGCAGAAAGCCTCATCTTTCTCCAGTGGAACAGCTGATAGTTTCGAACTGCAGATGAGGTTAGCAGCCGGATCCGTAACCCCTATGCTACCAGAGCTCCTGATGGAGGGGCATATATGTCAGAAGGTCAAGCAGTTGGGATATCTTTAACCTCCAATTCATAAGGATTTGCCTTGCATTGATTTTTATAAAAGAAATTGTTCATACATAGAGCTTGTTCTAATTTTACGATTGCAGTTAATTAATTAATTAATTATTTTGAAATTCACTTGATTTCTTCTTCATTATTTTCTGTTCCAAGTTCTAGTACAAAATTTTTTCTGTAGTAGCTTTGTCTTTTAAAATTTAGTACCATAGTGGTTATGAGTCGGACTGCTAACCTCAAGGTCAGCAGTTCAAAACTACCAGGCGTTCTGTGGGAGAAAGATGAGGCTTTCTACTCTCAAAAAGATTTGCAGCCTCAGAAACACAATGGAGGGTCACTATGAGTTGGAACTGACTCCAAGATGTAATAAGAAGTAATCAAATGTTCTCTCCCTTTAACTTTGTCTCGGTCTTTATAATTGTAAACACTGAGGACATTTTCCTTAACAGAATTTTCATTAACCCTTGTCTTTTTCTTCTAAGGTCCGAGGATTGTTAAATTACTGTTATTACCAATGTGAAGAGTTTAGTTTGACTCAAGACATCTTGTGTCTATAGAGTGTTATTTTAAGAGCGAAACAAAAGCTATTACTCTTGTTTAAACATAAAAGCAAATATTTGACTTTAATTTTTCCATATAATCAATAGACTGCTTCCCATATATTATTCTTAAACTGATAATATTGGTATAATCAGATTTTCTGGCTCTAAAGTTTAATATAAATGCTTGCAATTAGTTCAATTTAACCTAGAGCTGCTAGAGTACTATAACATATGAAAGACTCAGTCTCTGTTTGGTTTGAGGAGGTTCCTAATTTTCAGGGCACAAATATGAAAGATAAATAAGATCAGCCCAAGTAAATTTTCAAGAACTTATCATCATTTCTACTTCTTTGCTGATTATGTAATTTTTCCCCTAACATATTAAGGGAGTTCAAACTTTGTTTTGTTTGTAACTGATCTTTTAGTCTCTTCTGGGCATAAGCACTTTAGAGAGAAGCCACTGTGGATATTTCCAGAAGTCTAAAAAGGAGAGAGCAATTGATGTGTCACAGAGCATTTGATTTAATGTTGACTTCTCCTTGGCTAATGGACCAGAAACAAAGAAACAAAGACAAAGGTGACATATAACACTGTGAGGTTATTACTCCTTAAAGCAGAAAGCCGTTGGTTCCATGTCCAGATGAAAGGATTGTATTATTATTATTATCAGTTAATGTTATTGTTGTTATGTGCCTTCGAGTTGGTTCAACCCACAGCAACCCTGTACAGGGTTTCTGAGGAGTGGGTGTTGAGCTCGAACCACCGACCTTGAAGTTCAAAATGACTTTGGAGTCTGTCGCATTAGTCCACCACAACACACTATGACTCCATAATATATACTAAATAATTCATTTAACTCTCAACTCTTTCTTGTCTGATTTAAAAATATATATATATTAAATGAAGATGAAACAAAATGGTTAAAAGAGAATTTCAGCTAAATTTAAAAATCAGTTCAAGTGATTTAATTTGGTCTTTCACATTTCTTTATTTAAAATCCATATATTTCTTTGGGGGATTCTTGAATCACTTAGTACAGAAGTATCATTACATTTTAGAATACTTGAGAGGCAGTAAGCTGGCCGACTAGGCAGAAAGGCTGTACAGACCTTCTTCAACAAAGATATGGATAACCAAATGAAACAGATGCAGGGGATAGCCCTACAATTCTGAGCTTCAGATGAAGTGATACTGAAGTGGATTGAATGCTTACTAAGATAGATAGCTAAGGAGATACAGAAAAATAAGGAGATTGGTGATATGAGCCTGTGACCAGACAGACACAGCCATCTTCAGCTTTTGTGAGTAACTTCAGAGACAAGAAAACAGTTAGCATTACAGAAACATTCTTGTGGCTCACAGAGCAAAGATATGATTTTTTTTTTACTTGCTCCGTACCCTCCCCTCCACCACTCATCTGTCAGTTTGTTTGTCGTACTGTGGTGGCTTGTGAGTTACTGTGATTCTGGAAGCTATGCCATAGATATTTTAAATACCAGCAGGGTCACTCATGGTGGACAAGTTTCAGATGATCTTCCAGATGAAGACAGACTAGGAAGAAGGAGTAACAAACTACTTCCGAATATTTAGTCACTGAAAACCTTATGAACAGCAGAGAAAAACTGTCAGATATAGTGCCATAAAAGTATCCCCTCAGATCGGAAGGCACTAAAAAATTCGAGTGGGGAAGAGCTGCCTCATCAAAGTAGAGTTGACCATGATGATGCGAATGGAGTAATGCCAATGGGAGTAAAGCCCACAGGACCTTCATTTGCTGATGAGGCACAATTCAAAATGAAGAGAAACAGCTGTAAACTTCCATTAATAACTGGAACATGGAATGTATGAAGTATGAATCTAGGAAAACTGGAAATTATGAAAAATGAAATGAAACACATCAACATCGATATCTTAGATATTAATAAGCTGAAATGGACTGGTATTTGTCATTTTGAATCTGATAATCACAAGGTTTACTATGCAGGGGTTGACTAATTGAAGAGGAATGGTGTTACATTCATTGTCAAAAAGAACATATCCAGATCAGTCATGAGGTACAACTCTGTCTGTGATAGGATAGTATCCATGCACCTATAGGGAAGACCAGTTAATACCACTATTATTCAAATTTACGCACCAACCACTAAAACCAGAGAGGATGAAATAGAAGAATTCTAACAATCTGAAATTGATCAAACATGAAATGAAGATGTATTGATCATTACTGGTGATTGGAATGCAAAGGTTGGGAACAAAGAGGAAGGATCAGTAGTTGGAAAATATAGCCTTGGTGATAGAAATGATGCTGGAGATGGCATGATAGAATTCTGCAAAATCAATGATTTGTTCATTTCAAATACCCTCTTTAGACAGCATAAGAGATGGTTATACACATGGCCCTCACAAGATGGAATGCACAGAAATACATCTGTGGAAAGAAACAATGGAAAAGCTCCATATCATCAGCCAAAACAAGGCCAGAGGAAGATTGTAGAACAGACCATCAATTGTTCATCTGAAAATTCAAACTAAAGTTGAAGAACATGAAAACAAGTCCACAAGAGCTAAAATATGACCTTGAATATATTCCATCTGAATTTAGAAATAAAATGAAGAACAGATGATACATTAAACACTAAAGACCGAAGACCAGAAGTGTTGTGGGATGACATCAAGAACATCATATGTGAAGAAAGCAAAAAGTCATTAAGAAGACAAGAAAGAAGGAAAAGGTCAAAATGGATGTCAGAAGAGACGCTGAAACTCGCTCTCCTGTTTACA
>NW_006409000.1:684879-685467 GCF_000296735.1 Chrysochloris asiatica | reverse complement strand
ATCATGTTTGGTAAGGTAGAGGGTCTGAGAAAAAGAGGAAGACCCCCAATGAGATGGATTGGTCAAGGGGCAGCATTGATGAACTCAAGCATGGCAACAGTAGTGAAGTTGGCCCAGGATCGGGCAGTGTTTCATTCTGATGTGCATCGGGTCGCTATGGGTCGGTACCGACTCGATGGCACCTAACAACAACAACAACAAGTACTTTTTACTTTAATTTTCTTATGAACAACTGCTGTAATCAGATTAAATGTTTATTCATTCCAGATAAAAATGATCGAAACATCTATTCCTGGGATCTTATGGAGATTAGTTCATTAAGTCCCAGGAATCGATGTTTTCTAACATTTTTATCTGGCATTAACAAATATTTAACCTGATAAAAGCAGATACCAGATAATCTTGAACAATCTTAAATTGACCTAAGTATTAACACCACTCTATAGATCAGCACAGTGAGGGTGGGAGCTGTGTTCTTGGATAGATTTCCTGGGTGACAATGAAATAGGATATCCTTTCACCTTCTAGCAACTGACTTGGAAGCCCATTGTCAATATCTCAGACTTTTCTTAGAATGACAGAGCCATA
>NW_006409000.1:677584-684679 GCF_000296735.1 Chrysochloris asiatica | reverse complement strand
ATTCCACACTGCTGCACCCACCAAAGACTTTGCATATTGCTCCCCTGGGAGGACCTTCCTGTGTAAATCTGAGATAAAAGTTCAGCTCCAATATGCCTTTACTTGTTAGGACTCTTCAGTTCAGCTTCTCAAAATGAGGCTCGCTACTCCTCTTCTGGGACTGGTCATGCTCTGGAACTCTGGTGAGGACAGGGGAGAGATGAGAAGGGAGAGCAGTGGGGAAGGATAAACTTTGGTGACATCACTTCTTCCCCGTTTTTCCTGTTCACTTGTTATGTGCATGGGTATTTGTCCTCTGGGTAGGAGACTATGGTATTTAGATCTGTAAGAGTTAGGAGGCGTCCTCAAGCATCAGAAGTGCTGAAGGAATGAGAGAGAATCTGTCAAAATTTTGACAAAGGATGAGACTCCCTTAGGACTTGGAAATGTTTTGTTCTTTAAAAAAAAATTGATATTTGGTGGTATGAATCCAAATCACAAAATAATACTTATAATGTAGCTTGATATAAATAGTAGAAGGGAATCATGAAAATCACTCCTGATACTAGTATGTCACATTTTACTTTCGTCTTCTTATTTTAGTGTTCAGTCAGGATATTGTCCTGACGCAGAGTCCAGTCTCCTTGCCCGTCTCTCTTGGGGACTCAGCCACTATCAAGTGCAAGTCAAGTGAGAACCTTCCAGAAGATGAGGATGGAGACATCTTTTTACACTGGTACCAGCAGAAGCCAGGCCAGGCTCCACGGCTACTGATCTATACAGTTTCTAACCGGGAAACTGGGGTCCCAGACAGGTTCATTGGCAGTGGGTCGGGAACAGATTACATGCTTAAGATCAACAGAGTAGAGGCTGAAGATGCTGCAGTTTATTACTGCCAGCAAAATGAAAGATCCCCTCCCACAGTGGTATATCCTTGTACATAAACCTCTGTTGGCGGTGGCCCAGCTGTCCAATTTCGTGACCTGTGTGAGGAGCCACCAGAGCAGACGATCTGAGCCTGATTCTGAGGGGATGCTACAGACCTCAGGGGAATGGGCTGCAGCTGAGGGCTCTGGAGCATGAAAGCCTTGGCCACACCTAAGAAACTGCTTGTTTGTGGTCCCATCGGCCTTGACATGGTAGAGCCATAAGGTGAATGGAGAAGATCTAAGTGTCTCTGAGCAAGCAGACCTGAGACATGGATAGCTCATCCTAACTCACCACAGTTGTCAGTTAACATCCATCAGTGTGATGGCCAGACAAATGTAACAGATTTGTAGTAAAGCACGTTGATTCAAACCTGCTAGAGTTTAACAATTTGGAGAATTTTTCAGGATAACATTTCTATTGGATGTTATTCATAAATTGCCATCTTCTCATTTCTCCAATTTCTTACTTCTCCTTTATTACTCCTGAGCTTGTCTTTATTAATATGCCCAAGATAGTGTTCTACAAAAGCTGTCTGATGGGAGCATGGCTGAGAAAACTAAGGAAAATATTGGGTTTGAGTACCTGAAAATCAACTGTTCTAAATCCCTAGTTGCTGCAATATCCTAATGTCAAAAGTCTGTGATAATTCTCAGCTATCTTTTACATAGAGAAAAGAAACCAAAAAAAGAAAAACATTAAATTGAAAAAAAATTCCTTATATATAATCCAGTATGCCAGCAGAGCTCCTAGTGGAAAGAGAGGTTTTGGAATTCCAAATGTTGTGTTTTTAAACTGAGGACATAAACTGAAAAATGTGCAGCACAGAATTACTCCATATGCTTCTAAGAAGAAAGAAAATGACGTAAGATCGTTTCATAAGAATTTGGCCAACTACACAAAATGGGAACATGAAGGTCAGCAGGTCAGCTACTAATCAACTTACTTGTTCTCAGGCTAATGCTTGGTAGGACTGGGGATGTTTCTGGGGACTGAAGTTTGATATATGAATACAGAGAAATATCTTGTTTTGTGTAGAATGGCAGTATTCATGTCTATGCCTAGGACTTGTTCTAGTGTTATAGTTAGGATTTGGGTTTAAGATTATTGTTAAGGGTATGGCTCAACATAGGTTTAGGTGTTAGACCAGGGCTAAGGTTCAGGCATCTTTTAGTGCTAGTGTAAATATTCATATTTGAACAAAGGGACTATGCCTGACCGTCTCATTTGAACCCTGCATCATTGCACGTTTCTTAGGAAAGACATGCATCAGCAGCTCTTTGGCTTTATGATGATCTATGAAGAGAACTGAAGTCATGTTGTTCCATCTCAGTAAACCTAAAATAGCAGAGGAAAGCTTCCAAAACCTTTTTCTTCTACAAAAATTGGGCCAGCAGAGCCCATGTGTTTGCTGTTCTTCTCAGGTGTCATTCAGTCAGTTCCAAGTCATAGCAACCCTGTGTGTAACAGAAGGAAACACTTCCCAGACCTGTGCCATCCTCACAGCTGTTGCTCTGTTTGTGTCCATTGTTACTGTCACTGTGTCATTTCCTATTGTTAGGGGTCTTCCTACTTTTCAGTGATCCTTCAATTTAGCAAGCATATGTCCTTCTCCAGGGAATGACTCTTTCTGACAACCTGTCCACAGTATGAGAGACCACATCTCATCATCCTCGCTTGTAAGGAGAATTTAGGATGTACTTTTTCAAAGACAGATTTGCTTGTTCTTCTGGCAGTGCATGGTACTTTCAATATTTTTACCAGCATCATAACTTAAATGCAGTGATTCTTCTGATGTCTTCCTTTTTCATTGTACAGCTTTCTCATGCATCGGAGGTGGCTGAAAGTACCATAGCTTGGACCCAGGAAACTTTAGTCCTCACAGTGACATCTTTGCACTGTAGCAGTTTAAAGAGGACTTCTGCAGCAGGTTTGGTCAGTGCAATATGTATATTGAATTCTTGACTGCTGCTTCTATGAGTTTGATTGTTGGTCCATATAAAATGAAACCTCCAAAATGTCGATCTTTTCTCCACTTATAATGATGTTATTTATTGGCCCAACGATTTTCATTGCCTTTACCATGAGGTGCAATCACCTAAATGAAGTCTTTGATCTTTATTAGTAAGTATTTCAATTCCTCCTCACTTTCAGCAAGCAAGGCTATGTCATCTGCATATCCTTGATAATAAATCTTCTTTCAATCCTGATGCCATGTTCTTCTTCATTTAACCCAACTTCTCATATTATCTACTCTGCATACAGATTAAATCAATATGGCAAAAGGATATAACCACAACACACACCTTTCCTGATTTTAAACCATTCAGTATTCCCTCGTTTGTTTTTTTTAATGACTGCCTTTTGTCAATGTACAGGTTCCCCATGAGCACAATTCAGTGTTGTGGAATACCTATTCTTTGCAATGTTATCCATACTTTGTTATGATCCACAGTTGAATGTCTTTACACAAATGAACATCTTCCTGGTATTTTTTTGTATTCAGACAAGATCCATCTGATGTCAACAATGATATTCCTAGTTGATGGGCTCAACATACACTAATTGAAAAGTTAATTGTGTTCATCATGAAATTCAGTATTTCTAAATAAATAATCATTTCGAATGCAGTTCATTTCCTTAACCAGAGCAGGATAATATTCTCTGACTAAAAAATTGTGTTTCATCATTTTGACAGGTAACCGACATGCCCCACTCCTAGGTGTATTTTATCTAATATTACTATTAGATTTTGCAGCCTGATAATAGACATTTTTCCCTTTTAGATATTGCAGCATGGTAATAGACAGGATCTATCCACAGCACATACTTGCCATTTATTTCTAAAATGTAAAAATCTGATTCATTTTCAAATATTGATTGGCATGTCATTTGAGAAAATGAATTCACTTGTGTGAAATGTTTTGTTTATCTTTATGGTAATATAGCACAGAACTTATCATCTTTCAAACAGTATCTGCAATAGAATAAGAGGAATATACATTTCTAGCTAGATTACTAATGGGGTAAGAAGATCAACATAACCACAGAATAAATATGAGGGACAAAATGAAACTTGCATTTTAATAAAATCTCAAAATTATAGCTGAAATGAGAACTCAAAAACCTATAATTCCAGATACAAGAGGACCTTTTCTATTTGAAATGATATTCTCCCAACTTTTTGCTTTCTTGCTATATTGGTCCAAACTGTGTGCAGACAGAAGTTATGACTTGTCCTCAGCAAAGGTACACACCTAGGATCAGAGAATCCCAGTTTGTGGTTTCACAAGTTAACACATACCCATTTTCCCTGTAGGAGATTTGTGGAACTCTGTGTTAGGCTGAGTGGGATGAAGAAGGGAAACTGGGTCTGAAAGACAGAAATCTCAAACACCTCATTGTAATGTCCTGCCCCGCCCCCAAGCCTGAGCAGCTTATCCTTTGTACATGTCTGAATCATGGATATTTTGTCACTTCTTATTATGACAGGTTATGTTATAACAAAGCATTTCCACTGTTTCTCTTCCACATTGATTTAAGCCCTATGAACTTTATGGTTCCCGTGGCAATTCAGGTTGCATTTTTCCCAAACCCATTGATCCACTAAGTTTTGTTAGTTCTTTATACTGTGGTGGTTTCTGTGTTGCTGTGATGCTGGAAGCTTTGCCAGTAGTATTTTAAATATGAGCAGGGTTAACCAGGGTGGGCAGGTTTAAATGGAGTTTCCAGACTACAACAGATTAGGCAGAACAAGAGGCAACCATTTCTGAATGGCTACACACTGAAAACCTTACGAACAGCCATACAATATTGCTTGTTAAAGTCCCATTAAGATATGACCCTTAATGGGCTCAAGCGTACTAATGATGGTTAGAATGGCAAAGGACCCGCAGAATTTGCTTCTGCTCGGCATAGAGTTGCTATGAGTTGGAACTGACTTGATGACACCTAGCAACAATAACAATGACTTATTTATTGCAAGTACCTTAAAAAAAAAAACAAAAAAGGTGAATACACCTGTACCTCACCAGCAGGAAATCACAGGAAACAAATTGACTTTTTTTTGTGGGAACAGATGGTGGGAAATCTCATTCTCATCAGCCAAAACAAGGCCAGTGGCTGGCTGTGGAACAGAACATCAGTTGCTCATATGCAAGTGCAGGCTGAAACTCACAAAAATAAAACCAATTTAATGAGAGACAAAATCTGGCTGTAAATATGTCCCATATGAATTTAGAGACCATCTCAAGAACAGATTTGATTAGACACTAGTGAATGAAGACCAAAATAGTTTTGGGAAGAAAGTAAAAAATCATTTAAAAGATAGGAAAGAAAGAAAGAAAATATCAATATGGATGTCAGAAGAGACTCTGAAACTTGCTGTTGTTACACAGAGATATGGTAAAGTAAATGGAAGCAATGAGGAACTTAAAAGAGTTGAAATGAGAATTTCAAAGGGCAGTTTAAGAAGGCCAAGTAAAGTATTCTAATAGAATGTATAAAGGCCTGAAGTTATAAACCAAAAGGAAAGGTTATGCTCAGTATTTCTGAAACTGAAAGAACTGAAGAAAAATTTCAAGCTTTTGTTTGCAATACTGAAAGATTCTTTGTTGCACAGTAAAATAAGCACTGGGATTTTAACCAAAAGGTTGGTTCAAATGCATCAGCTGCTCTTTGGAAAACCCTTCTATACATAGTCAATATGACTCCTACCTAATACAATGGCACTTTAGCAACAAAACAACAACATAAGAAACATATTGAATGATGTAGAATCATCAAAAGATGATGAAATGAGTAGAAAGATCCACTGTATAAAAAATTAATTGTAGGTGTTCAACCATTTCAAGAGGTAGCATATGATCAGGTACTAAAGGAAGAAGTCAGATCAGCACTGAAAGCATTGATGAAAAACATCCAGGAACTGACAGAATATAAATTGAAATCTTTCAATAAACATATTCAGTATTGGAATCCATCACTCATCTATGCCAAGAAAATGCCAAGACAGCTCCTTGGCCAATTTATTGGCCAATAATGATCCATATCTGTGACCATTCAAAAGAGAGGGAGCAAATGGAAGGCAGAAACTGAGTAATATTACTATCACATGCAAGTGAATTTTTCTGAAGATAATTTAAAATGACTGAAAATTACATCAACAGGGTATTGCCAGATATTGAAGCTGAATTCGGAAGAAGGATTTGGAATTAGGGATATAGCTGACATCACATGAAGTTTGGCTGAATGCCTAGAATACTACAAAAAAAAAAAAAAGAAACACAATAAAGCTTGTGCTTTATTGACTATGCAAAGAATATTAGTTTACAAACCATGATAATATTGCAAAGAATGGGTATTCCAGAACACTTCATTGTGCTCATGAGGAACCAAGAAGCAGCTGTTAGAACAAAAGAAAGGAATACTGAATGGATTAAATGAGGAAAGGTGTGTACCATGGATATATCCTTTTACCATACTTATTTAATTTGTGTGCTGAGAAAATAGTTGTGAGAAAGTAGGTTATATGAAGAAGACCTTGGCATCAGGATTGGAGGAAGACTCATTAATAAACTTTCATATGCAGATGATATGACCTTGCTTGCCAAAAGCAAAGAGGACTTAAAGTAATTACTAATGAAGATCAAAAAAGTCTATAATGGGTTTCACTACAATATAAGGAAAACAAAGATCCTGACAACTGCACTAATAAATAACATCATGACAAATGGAGAAAAGATTGAAGTTGCCAAAAACTTCATTTCTCTTAGATTCACAATCAATTCTCAAGTAAGCAGAAGTCAATTAATCAAAGGATGTATTGCATTAGGCAAGTCTGCTGCACAAGACCTCTTTAAAGTGTTTAGGAGTAAAGATATCACTTTGAGGACTAAGGTGGGCCTGCCCAAAGCCATTGTAATATCCAATGCCTCATATGCAAGTGGAAGTTGGGCAGTGACTAAGGAAGAGCATAGAAGAATTCATTCATTTGAGTTATGGTGTTGTAGAAAAATATTGAAAATTCCATGGACTGTAAGAAGAACAAACAATCTGTGCTGAAAGGAGTATAGTCAGAATGCTCATTAGAACTTAGGATGGCAAAATTTTGTCTCGCATATTTCAGACATATTATTAGGAGGAACAATCTTTTCTTTTTTCCCCATTAGTAAAGTTGTTGTTGTTGTT
>NW_006409000.1:664159-675308 GCF_000296735.1 Chrysochloris asiatica | reverse complement strand
CAACCTTCTGAGAAAATGCCATATTGCTCTCCAGAGAGGTTGGATCATTTTGCAATCCCACCAGCAATGCAGGAGTGAGGAGGAACAAGCTTTTGAAAGATGGTATCCTACTTGGTAAATTGGAGGATCAGCATAAAAGAGAAAGACCCCTAATAGTCGCAGCAGCAATGAGCTCAAGTGTCACCATTGGGAGGACGGCCCAGGACAGGGACTGTTCTGTTTTGTTGTGCAGAAGGTTGCTATGTCTCCAAACCAACTCAAAGATAACTAACAATAACAACAGTAACAACACCACAGGATGAGTGACAGTGCTGGGAATGATACCATACCAGCATGTACTAGTATAGACTAGTCAGTGGGTCTAGGAGTAAGAACAGGGAAAAAGCAGTGACAGAAGTAGAACACTGAGGAAAGTAATACAACTAGAATATAGCCATCACTCTGCTGGTGTTTTTGTGTTTTTAAGCGCCATGGAGTCAGCACCAGCTCATAGAGACCTTGTACAGAGTTTCCAAGGTGGTGTCCTTCTTTGGCTCTGTGTATTCATGCACCAGACTGCAAAGTCATTTGAATGGCAAGTTGAATGGGTCAAGCTTACCAACTGCTCCTTGGAAATCCTATACAGGGTCACTATGGGTTTGAACCAACTCGACAGCACTTAATAGCAACAACACATCTTTATGGGAACAGAAAGCCTCATCTGTCTTCTGTGGAACGGCTGGTAGTTTCTAACTGCTGACCTTGAGGTTAGTAGCCCGACTTGTAACCACTATGCTACCAGAGTTCCTTGTACCAGAGAGTAGTACCGGTAAGAAAAGCTAAGCCTGGGATACTAACTTGGTGGCCAAACCTTCCATTGGTGACTAACTCCCATAATCTGCCTCACAGAACAATCTTGGGTTAAAAAAATCTAGGTTTTGATTTGTCAATGTGAAATGTACATTTTATTTGAGTATGTAAAAAGAAGGATCAAAATTAATAACATGAAGAACTTCAGGCATGCTCTCTTACTACTAAAACAAGCTACTCTGAAGCATGAAAACTGAACTCACTGTTTGTCTTCTCACATACAAAGTCTACTTTGACCTGTAGACTGTTAGCTTCCCAGGACACAGGCCAGGACAGAGACATGGATTCTTACAGCTAACAAAAACATGGAGACCTTGAGAGCATCTAGTTTTACATAAAAAGAAAGGCTTGGAAGAGTTTTTCAGAATGGCAACCATAAAAACATTATAAAATGATTCTTTGTTAATTATGACCACACCTGAAGATAAAATTCTAACCTTAAAAAGTCTACTTGATTTCTCTGCTGTATGAGTGTGTGTGTGTCTGTGTGTGCATCACACAGAGAGAAAGGGAGGAAGAGAGAGAAATGTATGATACAACGTGTGCCAGATTGGGTCAACTGGTTACCATGAATTTAATAGTCACGTCTGAGGCATAGCATTCTTTCTCCTTTTTCCCTTGTTTAAATGGAGGTCTGGTGCTGTAGGATAGGCACTGGACTGCTAACCACAGTGTTGGATGTTCAAACCAACCACTCCTTGGAAATTCTTTGTAGTGTTGCTATGTGTCGGAAATAACGCCACCATAGTACTTAACAACATCATTAACTCTCTTACAGAGAGAGGCAGGTTTTTCCTTCCTCCCAAGCACTTTTTACTTTAATGTTCTTTTGAACATCAGCTGTTATCAGGTTAAATGTTTATTCATTAGAGATAAAAATATTAGAAAACATCTATTTCTGGGATCTTATGGAGCTTAGTTAATTAAATCCCAGGAATAGATGTTTTCTAACATTTTTATCTGGCATTAACAAACATTTAACCTGATAAAAGCAGATACCAGATAATCTTGAACGATTTCAAGTTAACCAGGTATTGGAGCCACTCTATGGATCAGCACAGTAAGCATGGGAGCTGTCTTCTTCCATAGATTACTTGAGTGACAATGAAATAGAAAATCCTGTCACCTTCTAGCAACTAAATCAGCAAGTCACATCTCTGCATCATCAAGATCTCAGACTTTTCTTAGAATGACAGAGCCATATGAACGATGTCCTCCCCACAGATACAAACTTCCAAGTTAAATTAGTCTTCCTACTAGTCCTGGAAGATTACATTTCTCTGTAATATTTTTCTCCAAACACAGAATATATTTATGTGATTTGCTCACAGAAGAGTCCAGCCTTCCTTTGGTTCATTCCACACTGCTGCACCCACCAAAGACTTTGCATATTGCACCCCTGGGAGGACCTTCCTGTGTAAATCTGAGATAAAAGATCAGCTCCAATCTGCCTTTACTTGTTAGGACTCTTCGATTCAACTTCTCAAAATGAGGCTTGCTACTCCAATTCTGGGACTGGTCATGCTCTGGAACTCTGGTGAGGACAGAGGCAAGATGAAAAGGGAGAGCGGTGGGGAAGGATAAGCTTTGGCGACATCATTTCTTCCCCATTTTTCCAATTCACTTGTTATGTGCATGGGTTTTTGTCCTCTGGGTAGGAGACTATGGTATTTAGATCTGTGATAGTTAGGAGGCATCCTCAAGCATCAGAAGTGCTGAAGGAATGAGAGAGAATCTGTCAAGGCTTTGACAAAGGATGAGGCTCCATTAGGACTTGGAAATGTTTTGTTCTTTTTAAAAATTTGGTATTTGGTGCTATGAATCCAAATCACAAAAAAATACTAATAATCTAGCCTGAAATAAATAGCAGAAGGGAATCATGAAAATCGCTCCTGATGCTAGTATATAATATTTTACTTTCCTCTCATTATTTTAGTGTTCAGTCAGGATATTGTGCTGACGCAGAGTCCAGTCTCCCTGTCCATCACTCTTGGGGACTCAGCCACTATAACATGCAAGACAAGCCTTCCAGAAGATTATGGGGATTACGCCTATCTAAACTGGTACCAGCAGAAACCAGGCCAGGCTCTAAAGCCACTGATCTATACAGTTTCTAACCGGGGACCTGGGGTCCCAGACAGGTTCATTGGCAGTGGGTCAGGAGCAGATTACATGCTTAAGATCAACACAGTAGAGGATGAAGATGCTGCAGTTTATTACTGCCAGCAAAATGAAAGATTCCCTCCCACAGTGGTATATCCTTGTACATAAACCTCTGTTGGCGGTGGCCCAGCTGTCCAATTTCGTGACCTGTGTGAGGAGCCACCAGAGCAGACGATCTGAGCCTGATTCTGAGGGGATGCTACAGACCTCAGGGGAATGGGCTGCAGCTGAGGGCTCTGGAGCATGAGAGCCTTGGCCACACCTAAGAAACTGCTTGTTTGTGGTCCCATCGGCCTTGACATGGCAGAGCCATGAGGTGAATGGAGAAGATCTAAGTGCCTCTGAGCAAGCAGACTTGAGACATGGAGAGCTCATCCTAACTCACCACAGTTGTCAGTTAACGTCCATCAGTGTGATGGCCAGACAAATGTAACAGATTTGTAGTAAAGCAAGTTGATTCAAACCTGCTAGAGTTTAACAGTTTGGAGAATTTTGCAGGGTAATATTTCTATTGGATAATATTCATAAATTGCCATCTTCTCATTTCTCCAGTTTCTTACTACTTCTTTACTAGTCATGATCTATCCTGGATAGTTTTCCACAAAAACTATTTAATGGAAGCATGACTGAAAAAAATAGGGAAATTATTGGGTGTTAAGTACCTGAAAATCAACTTTTGTAAATCCCTAGTTCCTGCAATATCCTAATGTCAAAAGTCTCTGATAAGTTTCACCTATCTTTTGCATAGAGAAAATAAACCAAAAACAGAATAGGACAAAATCGAAACAAATCCTTATATATAATCCAGTATGCCACTAGGACTCCTAGTGAAAATAGACGTCTTAGAATTCCAAATGTTGTGTTTTTAAAATGAGACCATAAACTGAAACATGTGCAGCACAGAATTACTACACATGCTTCTAAGAAGAAAGCAAAATGACATAGAATCATTTCATAAGAATTTGAAGATTGTAGGCCAACTACACAAAATGGGGACTTGAGGGCCAGCTACTAATCAATTTACCTGTTCTTAGGCTAATGCTTGCTAAGACTGGGGATGTTTCTGGGGACTGAAGTTTGATATATGAATATAGTTTTGTGAAGAATGTTAGCATTCATGTCTAGGACTTGCTCTAGGGTTATAATTAGGATTTGGGTTCAGATTATTGATAAGGGCATGGTTCAACATAGGTTTAGGTGTTAGACTACGGCTAGTATTCAGGCATCATTTACTGTTAGGGTAAAGATTCAGATTTGAACAAAGGGACTATGCCTGACCATCTCAGTTGAACCCTGCATCATTGCACGTTTCTTAGGAAAGGCGTGAGTCAGCAGCTCTTTGGCTTTATCTATGGAGAGAACTGAAGTCATGTTTTTCCATGTCATTAAATCTAAAATAACAGAGAAAAGCTTCCAAAACCTTTTTCTTCTGTAAGAAGTGGGCCAGCAGAGCCCACGTGATTGTTGTTCTTCTCAGGTGTCATTCAGTCAGTTCCAAGTCATAGCAACCCTGTGTGCAACAGAAGGAAACACTTCCCAGACCTGTGCCATCCTCGCAACTGTTGGTCTGTTTGTGCCCATTGTTGCTGTCACTGTGTCATTTCCTAATGTTAGGGATCTTCCTACTTTTCAATGATCCTTCACTTTACCTATTAATATGTCCTTCTCCAGGGAATGACCCTTTCTGACAACCTGTCCAAAGTGTGAGAGACCACATCTCATCATCCTCGCTTGTAAGGAGAATTTAGGATGTACTTTTTCAAAGACAGATTTGCTTGTTCGTCTGGCAGTCCATGGTACTTTCAATATTTTTCACCAGCGTCATGACTTGAATGCACCGGTTCTTCTTATGTCTTCCTTTTTCATTGTACAGCTTTCTCATGCATCCTAGGTGATGCTTGGACCAGGGAACCTAACCCCTCATCGTCACAGCTTTGCTCTTTAGTAGTTTAAAGAGGACTTTTGCAGCATGTTTGTTCAGTGCGATTTGTATTTTCATTTCTTGACTACTGCTTCTATGAGTTTGATTGTTGGTCAAAACAAAATGAGACCTTTACAATTTCAATCTTTTCTCCATTTATAATGATGTTATTTATTGACCCAGTTGTGAGGATTTTCATTGCCTTTACCTTCAGATGCAATCACCTTAATGATGTCTTTGATAAGTATTTCAATTCTTCCTCACTTTTAGCAAGCAAGGTTATGTCATCTGCATGTCATAGGTTGTTAATGAATCTTCCTTCAATCCTGATGTCATGTTCTTCTTTTAACCCAGCTTCTCATATTATCTCATATTATCTAGTTTGCATACAGTCAATATGGTGAAAGGATACAACCATGACACACACCTTTCCTGATTTTAAACCATTCAGCATCCCCTTGTTCTGTTAGAAGAATTGCTTCTTGTCTATATACAGGTTCCCCGTGAGCACAATTCAGTGTATGGAATGCCTGTTCTTTACAATGTTATCCATACATTGTTATGATCCACAGTTGAATGTCTTTACACAAATGAACATCTTCCTGGTAGTTTCTGCATTCAGAAAAGATCAATCTGATGTCAACAATGATATTCCTAATTGATGGGCTCAACATATACTAATTAAAAAGATAATTGCCTTCATTATGAAATTCAGTATTTCTAAATAAATAATCATCTCAAGTACAGTTAATTTCCTTAACCTGAGCAGGATCATATTCTTTCATTAAAAATTTGATTTGCATGTTGTTTGACAGGTAACCAACATGCCCCACTATTAGGTGTAAGTATTATATCTAATATTATTATCAGATTTTGCATCATGGTAATAGACAGGATCTATTCATACCATATATTTGCCATTTATTTCTAAAATGTAAAAATCTGATTCATTTTCACATATTGGCATGTCATTTGAGAAAATGAATTCACTTGTATGGAACGTTTTCTTTATCTTTATGGTAATACAGTGCAGCACTTGTCATCTTCCAAACAGTATCTTCAATAGAATATGAGGAATACACATTTCTAGCTAGATTATTATAGGGAAAAGAAGATCAACATCACCACTAGGGGAATAAAAAGAGGGATAAAATGCAACATGCATTTTAATAAAATCACAAAATTATGGATGAAATGAGAACTCAAAACCTATAATTCCAGATACAAGAGGACCTTTTCTATTTGAAATGATATTCTCCCAACTGTTTGCTTTCTTGCTATATTGGTCCAAACTGTGTGCAGACAGAAATTATGACTTGTCCTCAGCAGAGGCACACACCTGGGATCAGAGAATCCCAGTTTGTGGTTTCACAAGTTAACACATACCCATTTGTCCATGTGGGGAATTTGTGGAGCTCTGTATTAGCAGGCTTAAGAAGGGAAACTGGGTCTAAAGACAGAAATCTCACTCACTTCACTGTAATGTCTCCCCCCACGCCAAGCCTGAGCTGGTTATCCTTTGTATGAGTCTGAGTCATGGATGTTTTATCACTTCTTATTATGACAGGTTATGTTATAACAAAGCATTTCCACTGTTTCATTTCCATATCAATTTAAGGCCTATGAACTTTATGGTTCCCCTGATAATTCAGGTTGCATGTTTTCCAAACCAATCAATCCACCAAGTGTTTATTAGTTCTTCATACTGTGTTGGCTTGTGTGTTGCTTGATGCTGGAAGCTCTGCCAGCGGTATTTTAAATATGAGCAGGTTTACCCAGGGTGGACAGATTTAAATGGAGTTCCCAGACTAAGACAGATTAGGAAGAACAAGAACAAGACCCTCAATGGGCTCAAGTGTACTAATGATTCTTAGAATGGCAAAGGACCCGCAGAGTGTGCTTCTGCTTGGCATAGGGTTGCTATGAGTTGGAACTGACTCGATGACAACTAGCAACAACAACAATGACTTACTCATTGCAAGTACCTTAAAAAACAAAAAAGGTGAATACACCTGTACCTCACCAGCAGGAAATCACAGGAATCAAATTGACTTTGTTTGTGGGAACAGATGGTGGGAAATCTTATTCCATCAGCCAAAACAAGGCCAGTGGCAGACTGTGGAACAGAACATCAGTTGCTCATATGCAAGTTCAGGCTGAAAGTAATAAAAATGAAACCAATTTAATGAGAGACAAAATATGGCTATAAATATGTCCCACATGGTTTTAGAGACAATCTCAAGAACAGATTTGATGTGTTAGACACTAATGAATGAAGACCAGAAGAGTTTTGGGAAGAATGTAAAAAATCACTAAAAAGACAGGAAATAAAGAAAATATCAATATGGATGTCAGAAGAGACTCTGAAACTTGCTGTTATGCATAGATATGCTAAAGCAAATGGAAGCAATGAGGAATTTAAAAGAGCTGTACTGAGAAGTTAAAAGGGCAGTTTGTGAAAACCAAGTAAAATATTCTAATGAAATGTACAAAGACCTGGAGTTAGAAAACCAAAAGGAAAGAACATGCTCAGTATTTCTGAAGCTGAATGAACTGAAGAAAAAAATTAAAGCTTTGGGTTGCAATATTTAAGGATTTGCTGTGGGTTATGCGCCAGACTGCAAAGCCATTTGAACTTCAAGGTTGGCGGTTCAATTTCACCAGCTGCTCCATGTAAACACTATATAGGGTCATTATGTGTTGGAACCAACTGGATGGCACTTAACAACAACAACAATGTTGCACAGTAAAATTAGCATGGGTGTTTTACCCAAAAGGTTGGTTCAAACTCATCAGCTGCTTTTTGGAAAACCCGTCCATACATAGTCAATATGACTCTGAGCTAAATCAATGCCAATTTAACAACAAAAACAACATAGGTAACCTATTGAATAATGTAGAATCATCAAAAGATGATGAAAGGAGTAAAATTTTCACTTTATAATAATAAATTGTAGGACTTCTGGTTTGGTCAGCAGTAGAGAAAGCCAGGTCGGGACCTCTCCATGGTAGAGGGACGGGGAACTCATGCAGGAAGCACTCATAGAAAAACTCCAGAGCTCAGGATCTAGTATAAGGTCCAGGACATCAGTTTCCCACACTCGCAAGTGAAAAAATAATAATATTAAGGAAAATACTGCAAATTAGGAATCTGGAGATGGGACTTCCTCTATGGCCACCCTGCCCTGGCAGAGTTGAGAGGGCGGGGCTACAACCATCCTAGCTCGGGGAACTGGCTCTAAAAGCGGGGCAGAGACGCTTGCACAAGAGGCATGGGAGACTATGCATTTCTTCTGCCTCTTCCCTGCCGCGCCTTCTTTGCTCAGCCAGGACGCCATCAGGCAGGTGAGTACGCACCCCCAAAAAACATCACAGACCCCACAGTTTCCCCACAGTACAGAGAGAAGGAGCTGGGCAGCTACTGATGAAGTCAGCTGCAGAGACACAGACCTAAAATCAACTTGTGAGACACTCTTGGTGGCTGTGCACCGTGAAGTCGGTTCCGATTCTAGGCAACCCTGTGTGGGGTTTCTGGGGCTGTGGGTCTTTGCGGGAGTGGAGCACCTCACCTTTCTCCCATGGCGTGACTAGTGGTGCTGACCTTGTGGTTCGTGACCCCATTCATGGCCACTGCACTACCTGGGCTCCATGTGCAGAACCCTTATAAAAAAATCTGTAAATACCCAACATAAATGGACTCAACCATCTCGAGAATAGCACTGTGCACATGCAGACACCTAACTGACCTTCAGAGACAAAAATAGTGGAAAATCTTTCTCCTATTAATTTCTCAATATCTAACAGCACATATCTACTGTAGTGACTAGAGGAGGGGCCTGCTGGAGGCTTCTACCTTACACAAACACTGCCTGTGTAGCACAGGACAGTTGATCACAGTTTTATTTCTGTTCCAAAGTGGTGGTTTTTGTCTCTGCATTTATATTACTTCTGCTTTTGGGTCTTTTGATCACACATCTTTCCTGGAGGTGGGAGCATTTTCTCCTTGTGTTACCCAAGAAGAAACAGCAAGTGTGGCCATATAGCCAAGCTATAAGCATAGCCCATAATATTCCACCACTGAGACAAAAGCCAACAATACCTGCTAAGCATTACATGTGAAAAGGGAAGCCTATCTTGTGATCATATTCACCAGGAGACACCCAGTAAGACTTATAACAAACAACAACAAACACCCACTTAAGCATTAAAAAAACTAATAAAAACTATTGGAAATTATGAAAAAGAAACAACAAATGATATCAAAACATTTCCCAAAACAGGAGAGTAGCTGAGACAAACGAGCGGGACACAGACAAGGGCTTTTTAGAAGAGGAAGAGCAGGTTTTGGATATGCCTGAGAAAGAATTCAGAAGAATGATGTGGAAACAAATTCAAATGCTCTGAAAAGGGGTGGAGAAAAACAGGGAAGAAGTCAGGAAAGGACTATAATAGCAATCAAATAAGATTGATACAGTATTGAAAACAATTCAAAACCTGCAAAAAGAGGTCCAGATGATTAATAATAAGATATCAGAAACAGACAATACACTGAAAGGGGAATGGAGCAGAATAGAAGAGATGGAAGCCAGAACTAGTGAGCTTGGAGACAAATCTCTCAATTCTGCTAAGACAGAAGAGCAAGTGAAAAAAAAGAAAAGATTAAAAAAATCTGAAGAGAGTCTATGATTCATGCTGGATAACATTAAGAGGAACAACTTAAGAATTATTGGCATTGCAGAACAGGAAGAATCAGAGAAGTCCACAGAGGAGATAGTTGAAGAGCTTCTGGAAGAAAATTTCCCTAGCATTTTGAAAGATGAGAATATAAACATTCAAGAAGCTGAACTTACCCCAGGAAGGATAGACTCCAAAAGAAAGTAACCAAGACATATAATAATCAAGTTCTCCAAAATCAAAGACAAGGAAAAATACTAAAAGTGGACAGGGATAAGAGAAATGTCACTTTTAAAGGCAAGCAAATCAGATTAAGCTCTGACTATTCAGAATAAATCATGCAGGCAAGAAGGCAATGGGGAGACATATACAAAATCCTACAAGAAAAAACTGCCAAACAAGAATTGTCTATCCAGAAAAACTATCAATCAAATATGATGGTGTGATCAAGACATTCCATGATAAAGATAATTTGAGAGATTTTATCAAAACCAACCCAGAACTTCAAAACATCCTAAAGGGATTTCAAGACTAAGACTCAATGGGAATACATGCTCTGATTGGTGTCCATGTTCATCACCTATAAGGGGAAGTGAGGGAAAACAGCAATGAAGCTGCGAACTAAGCCCTACAACATTCATTACACTCCTGCGAACCTGGGTGGAGACTAGTTGGCCAGCATTGTGGCAAGACCTGGATACTTTTGGGTCCAGAGTCAGTGACATAGCCACAGAGGACTAGAGTGGAGAGTGAAGCATAGAGCTGATAAGAAGAGAAGGCATATGCACAAGAACACCCACACTTGCAGTTAATACACTAGACCTGGTTTCAATGACTGGATGATCAGAGCTCAACTAGAAGAAGAAAGAAGAGGGAAAAAAAGAGTAATCTGATACAATTTGATGAACTTGACTTACAACTATGGATGCAGTAGCTCAAAAGAGGGAACAAACCCTTACAGCAAGAATCATTCCCACCCCCTCCACACACAGATTAGACAGGGATGGACAACTTGGACATTGGCTACCCAAAATGGAGGGGATTCAAAGATGAGAAGTGACTATCTTACAAGCTTTCAAGGAGGAATCTAGGTCCAGAGGGCATGGAGGAAAGTATAATCTCCATGAGTAGTATCCAAACTGTCTAAGTGGGGCTGATTAAAGGAAATGCAGATAGGTCTCTTGTGATATAATAGTGAATAATTGTTATCAGGACTGATTATAAGGGTTGGAAATTTAAAGGTAGATGTTTTCAAGCAAGGAGAAGAGTGATTAACTTTCCAGTCTAGGAGCAGAGTTTCCTGGGACCATCAAAGGATAAGAGAGGAGAGCAGAACCCTACCCAGAGAAGCAGTGATGCTAGAGATGGAGGTAGAGAGGATGATATGGAAAAATGGAGTGGCTGGAGACTGTAGACCCAGAGAGGGAGAGGGGTTGTGTGCTGATGACTGGAGAGTAGGCTTGCAGGGTATACCCTTTGGTTGGTTGATGATGCATGGAGGGGATTGTAACCATGGCAATGAAATGATATATGATAGGATGA
>NW_006409000.1:663128-664059 GCF_000296735.1 Chrysochloris asiatica | reverse complement strand
TCATCGTCTCTGCCTCCATCTCAGGCATCACTGCTTCTCTGACTAGGGTCCTGCTCTCCACTCTTCTTCCTTGATGGTCCCAGAGACCTCCGCTCCTAGACTGAAAAGTTGATCACTCCCCTCCTTACTATAAAACACCTTCCTTTACATTTCCAACCCTCACAATCAGTCCTGATAACAATTATTCACTATTGTGTCACAAGAGACCTGTCCACATTTCATTTCATCAGCCCCACTTAGACAGACTGTATACTAGTCAGTGGAGAGTCTACCTTCCTTCACACCCTCTGGATCTAGGTTCCCTCTTGAAAGCTTGTAAGCCAGTCACTTCTTGCCTTTGTAGCAGCACATTCTGGGTATCCAATGTCCAAGTTGCCCATCCCTGTCTGTCTGTGTATGGAGGGGGTGGGGATGATCCTTGCTGTAAAAATTTGTTCCCTTTTTTGAGTTACTGCATCCATAGGTGTAGGTCAAGTTCATCAAATTGTATCAGATAACTTTTTTTCTCTCTCTCTTCTTCTTCTGGTTGAGCTCTAATCATCCAGTCATTGAAGCCAGGTCAAGTGGGTATTATCTGCAAGTGTGGGTGTTCTTGTGCATAGGCCCTCTCTTCTTATCACCTGGATGCTTCACTCTCCACTCTAGTCCTCTGTGGCTATGTCAACTGATTCTGGGCCCAAGAGTTCCTGGGTCTTGTCACACTGCTGGCCAACCAGGTCTCCACCCAGGTTCACAGAAGTCTATTGAACGTTGTAGGGCTTAGCTTGCAGCTTTATTGCTGTTTTTCCCTCACTTCCCATTACTGGTGACAAATGTGGTCACCAATCAGAGTGTGTATTCCCATTGAGTCTTAGTCTAGGAAGGGGGTTTGCACTGAGGGGACCAGGCCACTTGCCTTGAGGTCTCCTGGGCAAGCAACTTGCTTGTTCTT
>NW_006409000.1:656393-658595 GCF_000296735.1 Chrysochloris asiatica | reverse complement strand
ATTATAATCATTGTAATGAAACAGGGTTATGATTTCTTGAATTGGTCTACCTGTAAACTTTCACTCAACTCACAATAAAAACTTAAAAAAAAAAAAAATACTAAAGGGAATTCTGTGAACTGAAAACCAACAAGAACAGAAAACAGAGATTGAGAGTCTTGGCAACACCACCTGGACCTCATTCAACAGATAGCAGAGTCCAGAACAGAACAAGACTACAACAACAAACTCAAAGGAGCTGGGAGGTCAACTGAAGATCAAAATTATATCAATGTCAAAGAAGCGACAAACATAGCAACCGAGACCCAGGTGGTGAGGATGTCAGGTAAATTACAGTATACAATGGATTATTTTAAATGGAGAGAAAAGATAGTAGACTATAAGGTAACCCCAAAGAAAGTAAATACTATACAACTTACCATGAAAATGAACTTCTAAGCAGAGCAAACAAACATGAAAGCTAAGACAAACTGACAAGAAATAGCACAAAAAACACCAACCCAACAGAAGAAGGCATGCAGAACAAAAGAACGAACAACACCACTAAAAAAGTAACACAATGGCAGCAATTAATTCATACCTATTGATAATTACATTGAATGTCAATGGATTGAATGCACCAGTGAAGTGACAGAGAGTGGCAGAATGGATAAGAAAACAAGACCTTTCAATATGCTGCCTGCAAGAGACGTACCTTACACACAAAGACAAAAACAGACTAAAAGTTAAAGGATGGAAAAAAATACACCAAACTTACTTCCACAATAAACAGGCAGCAGTGGCAATACTAATCTCCAGCAAAGTAAACTTTAAGATAAAAACCAGCATAAGAGACAAAAAAGGACACTATATCATGATCATAGGGTCAATTGAGCAAGATGACACAACTATAATAAATATCTATGCTCCCAATGAAAGAACAGTAAGATACACGAAGGAAGCCTTACTAGAATTGAAAAAAGAAATAGATAAATCTACAATTATAGTGGGAGACTTTAACACGCCACTTTCAAAAAGGGACAGAACAACCAGAAAGAAAATCGACAAAATTACAGAGGAACTGAAAAACACAATCAACTAACTTAACCTCATAGATGTATACAGAGCATTCAATCCAACAACAACACAATATACATTCTTCTCCAGTGCGCCTGGAACATTTTCAAGAATTGATCATGTTAGGTCACAAAGCAAGCCTCCATAAATTTACAAACATCAAAATTCTAGAGAGAATCTTCTCAGACCACAATGCTATAAAACTAGAAATCAACAATAAGAAGCCCAAGGAAATAAAGTTGAATCCATGGAAACGGAACAACACCCTGCTGAAAAGTGACTGGGTAAAAGAAGAAATTAAACGTGAATTCGCAAAGTTCCTAGAAACAAGTGAGAATGAAAACACAACATACCAAAATCTTTGGGACACAGCAAAAGCAGTGCTGAGAGGACAATTTATCTTGATAAATGCGCACATACAAAGAGAGAAAAGAACAAAAATTAACACATTAACAGAACATCTCCAACAATTGGAAGCAGACCAGCAGGGGAAACCTACAGTCACAAAAAAAAAAAGAAAGAAAGAAAGAAAGAAATAATAAAGATAAGAGCAGAAATTAATGAGATGGAAAATCAAAAAACTGTAGAAAGAATCAACAGGACAAGAAGCTGGTTCTTTGAAAGGATTAATAAAATTGACAAACCATTGGCAAAGCTAACAAAAGAAAAAAAGGAGAAGACACAAATAACTTGCATTAGAAAACACATGGGTGATGTCACAACAGAACCAAACGAAATCAAAAGGATAATAACAGAATACTATGAAGGGTTGTATTCCAACAAATTCAAAAACCCAGAAGAGATGGATATATTTCTAGAAAAACATGACCTACCTAAACTTATTCAGAATTAAGTAGAAAGCTTGAACAAACCCATAACAAAAGAAGAAATTGATCAGGTCATCAAAAGACTCCCAACCAAAAGAGGTGCAAGCCCAGATGGCTTCACGGGTAAGTTCTACAAACATTCAGGGAAGAACTGTCACCAATTCTACTCAAATTATTCCAGAACAAAGAAGAGAATGGAAAACTCCCTAATACTTTTTATTAAGCAAGCTCTGGTAGCGTAGTGGTTACGAATCGGGCTGCAAACCTTAAGGTCAGTGGTTCGAAACTACCAGCTGCTCCGCGGGAGAAAGATGAGGCT
>NW_006409000.1:652034-655892 GCF_000296735.1 Chrysochloris asiatica | reverse complement strand
AATGGAGAGAAACTGAAAGCCTTCCCCCTGCGAACAGGAACCAGACAAGGAAGCCCTTTATCACCACTCCTATTCAATATTGAGCTGGAAGTTTTAGCCAGAGTTATATGGCATGATAGAGAAATTTAAGGCATCCAAATTGGCAAAGAGGAAGTAAAACTCTTTATTTGCAGATGATATGATCCTATACATAGAAAACCCCAAAGACTTAGTAAAAAAAAAAAAAACTACTAGAACTTATTGGAAGATCCATCATAGTGGCAGGGTATAAGATCAGCATACAAAACATCAGTTGGATTTCAGAATTATAGCAACAACGATACTGCTGAAAAGGACATTAGGCAAGCAATACCATTTACAATAGCCACCCAAAGGGTGAAATGTTTAGGAATAAACATAACCAGAGAAATAAAAGACCTACACACAGAAAATTATAAACCACTACTACGAGAAACCAAAAGAGACCTACAGAAATGGAAGAACATACAATGTTCCTGGATAGGAAGACTCAACATTGTGAAAATATCAGTATTGCCCAAAGCAATTTCCACATATAATGCAATCCCAATCCAGATTCCAACAACATTCTGCAAAAAGATGGAAAAGACAGTTACTAACTTTATATGGAAAGGAAAAGAGCCAGGATAGGCAAAACACTGCTTAAGAAGAAGAACAAGTTTGGAGGTCTCTCACTCACCGAATTCAAAATTTACCCTAAATGACTCAATGGCACTTAACAACAACAAATCAGAGATTTAATTAAATGCCAATAATTTTCCAAGAGACTGGTGGTGTGACACTGTAGGATAAGCCCTGGACTGCGAACTGCAAGTTCCCGGTTCAAACCCATCAGCTACTCCTCATAAACTCTGTAGAGGGTGGCTATGATATTTATATTGACTCAAGGGTGCTTAACAACAACATCATTCCAAGAGTAATTTATACTTTTTCGTGTAATCTGTTATTGGTTCCACTTTTTTATTTGCATGTGTTAAACTCAATTAATTTGACCCTTCCAGGACCCATTATTACTACATCTTCAAGAAGCTTCTAACTGGAATCCTTGTATGGCATCATCAGATAAGAAATGGATTGTTAACCACAACTAGGTAGTTCAAACCTACCAGCCACTCCTTGGAAACTCTATACAGAACAAATGTTACTTAGTGTGAGAAACACTGTCTATACTGACAAATGCTCAAGTAATCCAATCTGTACTCATTTTAGCCAGAATGAGGTTTTCTTTATTTAATTTTGCAAAATCAGCCACCCAACCCAGTAGACACGGGCAGACATGCCACATGGCCTGCCACAAACATTTTTTTATCCTTTTTCCCCAAAAAGCCCCTCCTCCAGTTCCCATTCCCCATATACATTTCTATGGCATGTCCCAATTTCCCTCCCCTCAAAGAAGCCCCAATGGCTTGCCCTTGGTCTTAATGGCTGTATTCTTATTTAAATTTCCCAGTCCTAGACCAGCCTGCTTAAATCAACAATCTACCTGCCAGGTCTAGCAATTTCATGAATTCCTGAAGATGGACCATGGCCACAAGAGTTATTTCTCACACTTAGCAACAACAACAACAGGTTGTAACTATCAAAAAAATACAAAATTGAAGTTTTGGAATCAGAGGATGGAGCATTGTGAAACTACATCTCTCACAGAAAAGTAACCGTGCCAGAACTTTATGAATCTCTTGTGTGGCTTTCTCAGGGGTCCTACTGTTGTTAAGAAATTTCCCCCATTGAACTCTATAACATTTTAGTTCTTATATCATTCCCTCCTAAAGTGGGTTCATTTTCCTATTTCTATAAAGGGAATTATCCTTTACTGCCTGCACCAAAGTTGATGTCAGAAGGTTTGGGTAGTTCACAAGGATGTCTCTCCTTTGTAACGGGACACAATGCTGATCAGAGTAAATAGTCCATCCCTTTCTTTTTCCAGGACCCTTATTCATACCCAAGAAAAGTAAAAAACCATGATTCCCACTCAAACCCCAAATCACAGGAATAAAAAGACCTCTAATTACCTGTTAACTATTCTGTTACATAAGGAGCTCTGGTAGCGTAGTGGTTACGAATCGGGCTGCGAACCTTAAGGTCAACGGTTCTAAACTACCAGCCGCTCCGCGGGAGAAAGATGAGGCTTTCTACTCCCATAAGGATTTACACCCTCGGAAACCCTGTACAGGGTCGCTATGGGTCGGAACCGACTCGATGGCACTTAACAACAACAACAATTCTATTGCATAAACACAGACTCTTCCCTTACACTTTAACTGTCCTGACCTCCTCTGGTCTCTGGATTTCTGAATCCAGTGTACACTGAAATGAACCACTGCGCAAGGAGAACATGTTGGTGAGCACAGTTCATTTTGGTCACTCTCAAGGGCAGAAGCAGCTCTGACTGGGGTTTCTTCAGTGGGAATTTTATTCATGTGGAAAAGATGTTTGATGATCAGAGTGTAATACACCTTCATGCATCTGATTTGCTTTTTTCTCCATGCACCACAAGGCTCTTTGGACTGTGATCTGATTTTCTGAAAAGATTTGTTTACCAGGAAAGGAGTTTATAACTTAAAGACACACGTCCTTTCTCACAATGGCAATTTTATTCCACAGGAAAAATTAACGAATTAACATTTTAATACATAAAAACTCATAATAATCAACAAAATCACAAGCATAGAACTGTGAAAGCAAGTGTGAGTAGAAGGTTAGTCTCAATATAGTATCTCAGATCTATGTGTATACTGCTAATCTCTGATGATGGTGATGTGAGCCAGACTGGGGAAGAGAGAGGACATTGAATTCAACCACACATATAGCTACACACTGCAGTCATAATCCTCTCTACATGTGAAATGCGCATGTTCTTCAGCAAGATCCATACATTCTTAGAACTGGAAAAGACCAATTAGAGAATGAGGCCAGACTCCCTAATTTAGGAACTGTATTTATAGAGCTGAGGCTTCCAAAGGCAATAACCAAATCCTGCCACTGTGACCACTTTGAGACAAGTCCCTACTTAGTCTCCTTGTTTTATTCTCAAAGAAACGATAGTATTAACATCATTGTCTAGTCTGCCAGGTTTCAAACAAGTGGTGAACACAATCAGTAAGTTTGATTAGGAAGAAAAAGATTAGTTACCTTCAGAGTGTTTTTAGTCATTGGACTTCCCACCTTGACATCGCTTTTCTTGTTGTTAGTATGAACCACTATAGGACAGAGCAAAACGGTCTTACAGGGAGTCCTAGGATGGAACCTCTGTGGGAGAAGATCACCAGGTCTTTTCTCCAATAGAGCAGATGGGAAGTTGAACCTCCAAACTTTCAGTTAGCAAATGAGTGCCACTAGGGTTTCTTCCCTGACACTTCAACCTCTATCTAGTCTCCAAACTCCCAACCCAGTACAGTGACTGATTATGTAGGAGATTTTTTCTTTAACCTCCATGCCTTAGAGTTGGAGAGTGCTGAATTTTATACTTTTAGTAATAGGTCTAGTTTACCAGGAAACCTTTTCTATTCTTGAGAAACAACCCTACGCAAGACCTGCAAATGTCCTTCTGGTGGCTTTCTTAGGGGCCTAACTTCTATTAAGATTGCATATCTGCAGGTATTATTTTCAATGAGTAATATGTTAACTTCATCACATAAATTTTTATTTATTATTTTCCTTATAACTCAGTTAATATTTTCTTTTTTATTTTAATTTAAGGTTTTTATTGTGCATTGAGTGAAAGTTTACAGGGTACATCATCAATTTCACATTCAACAATTCATATAACTTGTTTCATTACATTGATTATAATCCCCTCCATATACCATCAGTTAAAAGTATTTCTCTTTATCCACTTTA
>NW_006409000.1:597123-649029 GCF_000296735.1 Chrysochloris asiatica | reverse complement strand
TTGCTTCTGCCACAAATTCCCCCAGCTGTGAGCCTTTCAATCTTCTAAGTATTCCTTTATGTGTGGTTCAGAGTTCTGGGACCATCCCCTGAGCCTGCTTGTTCAGGTATTCTGTGTTGTTGTTGGCGGAGCTCTCTGCTATACGTCTGCCCGATCTGCCATCTTGTTTGTTCTCTCCAATATTTTCTAATAATCATTTTATTTATTATTACACCCATAAATTATTTAGAAGAGTACAGATTAATATTAGTGTTTATTCTGAATGTTGTTGTTAAGTGCCGTTGAGTCAGTTCCGACCCATAGTGACCCTGAACAGGCTTTCCGAGGCTGTAAATGTTTACAGGAGCAGAATCCTCATCTTTCTCCTGCAGAGCAGCTGGTAGTTTCAAACTGCTGACCTTGCGGTTCGCAGCCCTATTTTTAACCACGACACTACCATAGTTCTTTAATTATTCTGAATAGTTTACTGTAAAACCAAAATACCAAATCCATTGTGGTCAAGTTGATTCTGATTCACAGCAACCCTATAGACTAAAGTAGACCTGCCCCCACGGTCTTTCTAAGACTGTAAACCTTGACAAAAATAGGCTGCTACAACTTGCTCTTATTGGGAAACTTATGGGCTTGAGTGAGCAAACTTTCAGTTAACAGCTGAGGAAGTACTTTTACATAACCAAGACTTTTTGCTTTTTGTTTTTTTGTAACTGCTTTCTAATTTTATTATTTTGTGGCCACAGAACATCCTTTAAATGATTTCCATCCTTAAAACTTACTGAGACTTATAGTCCAGAATATGGTAAATTTGTCCTGTACGCTTGAACAGGGTCCATATTCTTCAATATAAGGTATATGTAGTGTCTACCAGTTTACTTAAGTTATTGAGAGCATTGTTCAAGTTTTCTATATCCTTAATAATTTTCTATCTAATTCTATCAATTGTTGAATGAAGTATGTCAAAATTATATATACCTTTATGGAAAATGTCAAATACTGCAAAGAGGAAAGTTCATTTTTCTGGACAGTCTTTTGTTAAACACTTATTAGCACAGTATGGTGATATGATAGTGACAATTGTTTTCTTGTTTGCTTTTTTCTATTTATATCACTACTTTCATGTTGTGCTTGCTCCTGGGCCAACTGACTCAGGCATACAACACCATGGCCTACAGTAATCCACAGCTGTGTGGTCTCACTTAGGTCTGGTACCTCATTCACATGAGTACATACAGACTCTTGGTGTGGCATTATAGGATCGGCACTGGACTGAGAACCACAAGGTTAGCAGTTTAAACCCACCAGCTGCTCCTCAGAAACCCTATACAGGGTCACTATAATTTAAAATCAATTTGAAGTGCCGTCAAGTCGATTCCAACCCATAGTGGCCCTGTATACGGTTTCTGAGGAGCATATGGTGAGCTTGAACCGCCGATCTTTCAGTTCAAACTGGTTGCAGTCTGGCACATTAACCCACAGCACCACACCAGGACTCGATAGATAGATAGATAGATAGATAGATAGATAGATAGATAGATAGATAGACAGATAGATAGATAGATGATAGATAGATAGACACACACATATATATACATATATATTATATATATGTGTATATATATATAGTTATTGTTGTTAATTACTGTGGAATTGGTTCTAACTCATAGCAACCCTGCACAGGGCTGGTAGTTTCAAACTGCTCGCCTTGAGGTTAGCAGCCCGATTCATAACCAGTATGCTACCAGAGCTCCTTATTGTAGGTCCTTACTATTTTAAGCAATATAGACTGTGGATACAACACTGGACTTTGGAATCAACTGCTTTTGAAACGAAGTGAAACTACAAGGTGAGTAGCTATTTGGGGGATGATGGCCACGAGAACATAAACAAACCCCTTTCTCTAGTTCTCTTTTCTACATCTCATTCTAAGGTCATCTATTGGCAAAGTCTAACATGGGGCAACTGGCAAAGGAAAAACAAATTTAGAAAAATTCAAAATCTCTATAGTATTCCATCAGATTTGACCACAGCCTCTCTTGTCCATTGTTACAATTAATATTTATAGTACTAATGCCTAGTATTATGTTTGTGTTTAAAATATCCTAATTATAGAAAGACGATAAATTATAATCATATGATACCCTTATGAATAATTTCCAAAAGGCACATAAATATGTGATCAGCAGAGCAATGTAATGGATTGTTGTTGTTTAGTGCTGTTGGGTTAGTTCTGACCCATAGCAACTCTGTATAGGGTTTCTAAGGAGCAGCTGGTGAGTTTGAACCACTGATCTTATGGTTCAAACTGACTTTGCAGTCCAGTGCATTAACCCACAGCACCACACCAGTGTACTCCAATGTAATGTAATGCATGTATACACTAAAATAAAGCACTATGCATAAATCATCTCTCATACTTCGGATATATTGTCAGGAGGGACCAAGTCGCTGGAGAAGGATATCATGTTTGGTAAGGTAGAGGGTCAGAGAAAAAGAGGAAGCCCCCCAGTGAGATGGATTGGCAAAGTGGCAACAGCAATGGGCTCAACCATGGCAAAAATTGTGAGGTTGGCCCAGGACCGAGCAGTGTTTTGTTCTGTTGTGCATAGGGTCGCTTTGAGTTGGTACCAACTCCATGGTGCCTAACAACAACACTATAAACAATATGAACACTAGCTAAGAACAAGTTGTTGTTATTAAGTGGGTTCTGACTCATAGTGCTTCTATATAGGGTTTCTGAGATTTAAATCTTTGTGGAGCAGAAAGACTCATCAGTACACTTTTATGTACATTGCTTGGTTCTTTCTCCATGTATACCAGATATCCTTCTGAATGCCATCTGGTGTCCTGAGAAGATTTTCCTGCCAGAAGAACACTTCATGAGTAACAGACACCAATCTTCTTGTCCAAATGGTGATTGGATTCCATATAGAAAAAAATAAAATAATATATAAAAGACTGCCTCTTAGACCTGAGTTTATTCACAGTAGCAAACTTCTGACAATCAATATAGGCATTACCTGCAAGGTAGTCTTAATAAAATATCTTTGTTCCATGTCTCAAACTGAAGTGCATCAACTCTGATTGTTGATGGTGTGTGGGTTAGAATGGGAAGTTGAAGGATGTTTAATTCAACCAACCATAAAGAGTGTGATCTCAATTACCTCTATAGAAAGGTGTTAAATTTGCTCTTTGTAATGCTCTCAAGTCTAACATCATTAAAAGTTTTTCCAGCCAAACAATAAAATTCTCATGTTATGAAGCTTTATCATATCTAAGAATACAAATCAAATGATTGATATTAGTAATACATGTTATGGCAAAAGTTAAAGGGCATACTTCTTAAAGTTATTGTACAAGATTAGGTTACTAATGACTTGATAATATAACAACTGAAAAGAATTTCTGATTAAACTACAATGTGGTGTCCTCTCAGCTAAATTAGGCTGTTTTATATCTATGAATGATATTAGTTTAAGACAAACTGTTATCATTGGTAGAAATTGGATAATCAAGGTAAGCCTAAACTTGAGGTAACATTTGACAATGGATTTGATGCCCCAGGGGCATACCAAACTAAAATCTCAGATTGTGGGGGATGATATTGTGAAATTGGATCATCACACTATGGCAATAACCAATTTCAAAAAAGATAAAGGTTTTTAAGATCTGAAAAGGAGCCTGTGTACATGTTTAAGCATGTCTCTGAAATCAGTGGATGACTACAGATGTTCTCTTGTTATTGTCATTGTTGTTGGGTGACATTGAGTTGGTACCAACTCATAACAACCCTATGCACTGGCCGATTGTGTGCCAACCTCACAGTTGTTGCTAAGTTTGAGTCCATTGCTGCTGCCACTGTGTCAGTACATCTCATTGGAGGTCTTCCTCATTTTCTAGGCTCTTCCACTTTACCAAACATTATATATCTTCTCCAGGGATTGGTCCCTCCTGATATGAATATATTCAAAGCATGAGAGACAAAGTCTGAGCATCCTGGCATTCTGGCTGTTCTTTTCTAATGCCTTTAATGCACCTTGGACTTCTTTCTCCAGT
This sequence comes from Chrysochloris asiatica, assembly GCF_000296735.1. Taxonomy (NCBI): domain Eukaryota; kingdom Metazoa; phylum Chordata; class Mammalia; order Afrosoricida; family Chrysochloridae; genus Chrysochloris; species Chrysochloris asiatica. Next base: position 644,979 of record NW_006409000.1, on the reverse strand, counting down.
GTCATTGACTCTTGATCATATGCTACCTCTTCAAATGACTGAACATGAGCCATCTCTTTCTTATACAATGAATTTGTGTATTCTTTCAATCTTCTTTTGATGTTTTCTGAATATTTTGCTAATAGAATCCTTTAATATTCCAAGTCGAAGCTTGAATTTTTTTCTGTGGTCTCCTCAGCATGAGAAACGCTAAGCATGTTCTTCCTTTTTGGTTTTCTAAATTTGAGTCTTTGCAGATTACGTTAAAATATTTGACTGTGTCTTCTTAAGCTGACCTTGGAAATTTTCTATTCAGCTCTTTTACCTTCTGATTTCTACCATTTACTTTAGCATCTATATGCTGAAGAGCAAGGTCAGCAGTTCAATCCCACCAGACACTCCTTAGAAACCCTATATGGCATTGTTCTGATTCAAATCGACTCTATAGATCTTGAAAACAACAACATATCACTGTTTTAGACAAAAAGTTGATGCCCTGTGCAAGTTCAAGCTGAAGCTGAAGAAAATTAAAACAAGTTCATGAGAGACAAAATATGACCTTGAATATATCCCACCTGAATTTAGAGATCATCTGAAGAACAGATTTGATATGTTAGATACTAAAGATAGAAGACCAGAAAAGTTGTGAGATGACATCAAAAACATAATACAGGAAGAAAGCAAAATATCATCAAGAGAAGAAAGATGCAAAAAAACCAAAGTGAATGTCAGAAGAGACTGTCAGATTAGACACTGAAACTAACACAAACAAGGGAAGATAGATGGCACATGAATGCTATGAAGAACCAAGCAATGTCTGGGTTGTAGAAGCTAAAAAAAACACAACAATAAGAAGACAGAGACTTCCCTTGGAACAGAGAACTCTTAATTTGACTTCTAGACTCCTAAATTGTGAGGAAGCAGTTGTAGGTTCTTTAAAATACCCATTTGCAGTATTTCTGTTTCAGAGGTAAAAGCAAATGGATAAACTGATAAAACGTCTAGGAGGACCAAGGGAGTCTTGTTTCTAAACATGTCACCTTATCTTGCACTCTCTCTCTCTCTCTTTTTTTTCTTTTCTATATGAGAGGCATAGAAGCCCTGGGGGTATAGTGGAGTCCAGGTTTGGCTGATAACCACAAGGTCGGTAGTTCAAACACGTATTATGATCCATGTAGAAACATGATGTTTTCTGTTCCCATAAAAATTACCACCTCAGAAACTGTAACTAGGGTTGCTATGAGTTGGAACCAACAGCATACAACCACCACTCCCACCATATGAGAGATCTATAACATTATGTTTTATTAACACTTTAGAAATTATTTTCCTTCTTTGTTAAGGTAAGTGACATTTGGCTTAATAGAATGAATTTTTGTTAATTGCTATCCAGTCAGTTCATACTCTTAGTGACCCTGTATAGGGGTGTGTTTGAACTGCTGACCTTGGGGCTAAAAGTCCAGCATAAATCCTACAGCACCACACCAGTATTCTCAGAGGGGCTTAAATTAATTTCTGTACTCCAAATAAAGTTCTTGGATGTATCTTGGGAAGGATAAATTGGAAGAAGAAATCTGAAAACTAAAACTCATTGGGCAATAGATGGAGTTCAGTGTGTCAGGATGAGAAATCCAATGACCGAGGTCATATCAGAGGTAGCAGATCAAGCTTGCTAACTTGATGAAAAGGTGGAGTACCAGAGGAAATCCATATTATTATGTCATTGAGGATAACAGGAAGGCTTTCTCTTCCTAAAACTGGTCATATTTGCACCATTTGGTGAAAATCAATCACTGGCGAGGCCTCCTGAAGACTTACTTCTGTCCCTTTTTCTCTCTGATGCCCACATTAAGTTTGTCTCCCAGAGCTCCACAAGCATAGTCCATAAGTTACTGTTTAGTAACTCATTCTGTTTGATCCTTTCCACTCCTAACATATACGAGCATCTATGTGATGCTGTGGAACACGCATATCTATCCTTAGAGGGAAATGGTGCTAGCACTGAGATTACAATCTCAACATCTTTTCATGATTGATTGGGTTTACTCTCTTACATTGTCCCCAATCTAGCCCACATCATCACTAGTAATCACAGTTGAAGGACAACAGTTAGAGACACAGACTAGAGGTACTTTTTTGTCAGCCTTGTAGATACCCTTGTCAATATCTCTGTTTTCACAACTATGGTTTCCTGAAAGAACTCAAACAGGCCTAAGAAGTATTTTTATAAATTAATATGTTAACCAGCTACTTTTCTGAGGAATAAAATAGCCAGTGTGACAAGAGGTGCCTCCTAGCCAAGATGTGTTTTCCTGGTAGGACAATGCTGTTAGGATGTCAGATTACAGTAGAAGGAGCGTATGGCGCACATGGAGGAAGATCCCCTCCAGGTATGTGTGAGAGCATCACACTCTGCTCATCTTGCACACTGTCCACAGGAGAGGAAAACTTCTACCTGGGGGATAAAACCCCAGTCAGAGTTGTCCCTGTCCTTGACCATGAACACAAAATGCCCTGCACATTGCTACTCACAAATGTGTGTTTTACTAGCCTCTGTGGTGTTGTGCACAGTGCAACATTTTAGTATATACATTTGGAAAACTATCATTGTGCTGGTTCTAAATTGTTAATATGTGTGCTTTCTGGAATTTATTAATAAAAATATCACAAACATATCACATGCATATTATTTTTAATTGTCTCCATTTATTTAGCTGCAGTATTTTAAACACAAATATGTTTGCACTTCTAAAGCTCCTTAGTCACTTACAAACTCACTGACATAGAGATGACTGAGACTCATGTTGTTAGGTGGTGTTAAGTCAGTTCCAACTCACAGTGACCGTGCATAGGCTTTCTGAGGAGCAGCTAGTAGGCTTGAACTGCTGGTCTGGTTATTAGTAGTCCAGGGCTTATACTGCACTGCCACACCAGGACTCTATTGTTGTTGTGGTGGTGGTGGTGGTGAAGTGTCATCAAGTCCATCCTGTTTGACAGGAACTCAGCTAATGCCTATTATTTTTTGTTGTTAAGTGTCATGGAGTTAATTCAGAATCATAGGACCCTGTATTTATAAGCCTTTATTGGAACTAACCTATGTCAAGCCATTTGCTTTGTTTTATAATCATAGTGGTGTCCTGAAATGCTTACAGAATAGTTATCATCAGTTTCTTTGAGTTATGATGGTTTTAATGTATGCACAGTTCCCTCAGAGATATCAGCACTAGCTGATCAGATTGAGATGGGAATGATAATGTTTCCTCTTCAAAATGATAAGAACAATAGTCACTAACCTATAGCTGGCTGCTGTTGTTATTAAGTGCTGTCAAGTAGATTCTAACTCAACAAAACCGAACAACAACAACCATCAAAACAATACATTTTTACTTTTCTAAACTTTGTTATACAAAAGAAGACATACCTTATACTCTGTTTTGCATCATAGACCAAAAGGGAAGTTTGAACAGCAAGGTTGGTGGGTCAAACTCACCAACTGCTCCTTGGAAACCCTATATAAGATCGCTATGAGTCGGAACCAACTCAACAGCACTTAATGACAGCAACAACAACAACATAGCTGATCAGCAACTGCATAGCATTGTATTTTATTGATATACCTTAGTTTGTATAATCATCTCCCAACTGGTGAATATTTGTTCCCAATCTGTTGCTGCTACAAAATCACTGTCATTGATAACATAAGAAAATTTGGATATGTGGTGGTATATCTATAATGTAAATTCTCATAAGTGAATTCTGGGGTCAGTTACTTTTTCTATAAGCCTTACCTTATCACTATTAATAAATCTCCCTGTTTCAATGTAATTGCTACCTAGATTCATCCATTGTCTAGTTCTTCTACTCAAGAACCTATCCAAGCTTTTTACTCATATTGTTAACAATTCTAGACATTATCAATATATCATTGGTATTTCAAACTTGTCATTAATCATATTGAAATGATCCTTTTCCTCTTGTATTCTCAATATCTGATTCCTAATATTGAATACTCCTCCTGTAGTTCTTTTTAATCTATTAATAATCTTTTACGTATTTAATTTTAGTTTAGCTTTGTTGTTGCTGCTGTTACTAAGTATCATTAAGTTGGTCACCTGTTTAGGCTTTCTGAGGAAGGATGGTAGGTTTGAACCACCAAAATGGCGGGTAGTTGGAGTGGGTTAATGTGCCAGACTGCAAGCCTCTTTGAACTACACAGTCGGCGGTTCAAGCTCACCAGCTGCTCCTCGGAAATCCTATACTGGGTCACTATGGGTTGGAATTGACTAGACAGCACTTAACAACAATAACAAAGTCCAGTGCTTATCCTACAGAACTACATTAGGACTCCAGTAGTTTAACTTAGTTTGTTATTTTACTCATTTCTCTTCCTTGTTCCCCTTTTTTTGTTCTTTTTATTGTGAATGTTGATGTTCTTAAGTGCCGTCAAGTCAGTTCCAACCCATAGCGACCCTGTATAGGGTTTCCAAGAAGCAACTGCTGAGCTTGAACTGCTGACTTTTTGGTTCAAATCGACTTCACAGTCCATTGCATTAACTCACAGCGCCACACCAGTACTCTATTTTGAATAGGGTGAAGGTTTACAGAGCCAAAAAGTTTATAGACCCCATTGTGAATAGGGAAAAGGCCTACAGAACCGCAAAGTTTTCCATTTAACAATTCACACACATTTTGTTTCATCTCATTGGTTGTAATCCCCACAATATAACCTCACATTTCCACTTCCTGCTTCCATTCCTCTCTCTTTCCTAACCCTCTGAACTTTGTTCTTGGACAAATGTTGCTCTTTTAATCTTAAATGGTTGTTTATTCTAAAATGTATATATCTCACTAGTGTTATTAATTGTTGTTGTTAAGTGTCATTGAGCTGATTCCAACTCATAGTCACCCTTTATAGGATTTCCTAGAAGCAGCTGGTAGGTTTGAACTGCTGACCTTGTGGTTCGCATTTCAGTGCAGATCCAACAGAGCCACACCAGAAGTTCTCCTAGTAGACCTGTCTATTGTTTGGCTGAAACCTGAGTAATTATAGTGAGTTGATTTCCAGACCTGAATGGTGGCTAACTACCATAGTCTCCTGGGTCCTGCCAATCGATTTGATTAGTAAGCCTGGTCTTTTTTTTTTTTCATTTTATTCTGAGTTTTGTTGCATAGTATTCTCCCACTCTATCGAGGACCTTGTAATGTGTGTGGCTACCACTATCCTTTCAGAACAATTGGTAGTGGTAGCCACACAAACTTTGGTTATTTTCTGGAAATTTTTTTATTTTTTTCTCTTCCATTCTAGTAAGAGTATGAAATCTGAGTTGCAGATCATTTCCTAGAGTTTTCAACCATCACAATGGCAACATGAGCTAAAATGGGATGACATCACATTCCGTCAATTAGGTGTCTGTTACCAAGAGTTTAAAAATGAATATGCATAAAACACCCATTTCTCACTCATAGGTGTTACATAACTGAATGACCAGTATTTAATTAAACTTTCTAACTTTCCAGTTAACTTTGTTTCCTATATTATCTATTAACTTAAAAGTATGTTTAATTATATTTTTGGAAAACATTTCATGATAAACACATTAGAACATATTTCATAGCTTTGAAACGCTATGAAAGAATTGATATTTGCAAGGTCAGAGTTTCAAACCCACAAGTCACTTGTCAGAAACCTGTACAGAGTCACTATGAGTTGAAACCAATTAGCATTATTTAACGACAACAGCAACTTTGAATTAAGTGGACACCTCAAGGTAAAGGACTGACATGTACATTTTCTTTTCATCTTGAATATTAAACTTGCTATGAAACTGTTAGTTCTGGCTAAAGCACTGAATTGTATCCACTTCCACTTTACTTTTATTTTTTTTTACTTCCAAATATTCATGTTTGATATTTTTTTAACTCTATTACCTTTTGACTAAATTAACTTAATCTGTTAGGTAGACAGAACCTTTGTTAAACATGAAAGGTTAATCTAAGCTTTAGTGGAGAAAGACAGCACCAATGTGATCTTGCCTCATTTTATTTTCTTGGAACACTCCCCCAGCATTTGTCATTTGTTAGAAGCTAGCCTTGTTACAGTCTCCTTTGTCACTTTCTCTTACGGAATTAATTTGAAAGTCATGAAATGTCTACAGGTAAAAATAAAACATAAATTCCCAATGTTGTATGCACCATAGGCTATTTCTGAATAACACATCCTTAAATACTGATTTCTAGAAGCAAAATGTGAAAATAAAACATTCATTGATCAAAAAGAGATTAAAAAGTGCAGAAAATGTTCAAGAGTACTCAAACCAGTGTGTGGCTATCTAAGATAACCTCAACTAATGGAATTTGAATTCTCTGAGAGCAGAGAGAAACTCTGGTGAAAAGAAGTTCTGTTTATTTCTTTTAATGTAGTTGTTGTTGTTAAGTGCAGTCGAGTCAGTTCTGATGCAGAGCAACCCTGTATAGTATTTTTGAGGAGCAGCTGGTGGATTTCAACCGGCAACCTTGTGGGTTACAGTCCAGTGCTGATTGTACGGATGTTTATTTATCATTCCAACATGGATAATTTCTATTGCAATAAAATATACACGAGGCAGAATAACCAGCAGCATATTTAACAATAGTCTCTTGGTCACCACTGATATCAGAGTTACTAAATGTCAGTAGTGAAGAATGAAAGATCGTGTGCTTCCGGGAATTTTGACCATAAGAGAGTATCATCATCAGAAGAGGCTTAGAAAGGCATTTTTCACACAAAGAAACAAACTTTTCATTCATCTTAAAATACTTGAGTTCTACCTCTTTTACTTAAAAAAAAACAAACACCAAAATAATGGCATTTTCTAAACTGCATTAAAATCAAGGGATTAGATGAGCGCACATATTCATACTCACTCACGCATGCACACAAACCCTGATTCTTTTTTTCTACTTAAAAAAGAAAAAAAAAGCTCAAGTTATAACTGATATAAAATTACGGATGCCTTTACAACTACAGCTGTGCAAACAAGTACGAGATTGTATATTGGGGCTCGATAAAAATATTATAGTAAATCAATTCTGATGTTGGCCAGTTACAATGCAAGAACAGCAACAGCACAATTTTAAAATGACAGTGCTGTGGCAAACCAGTCACAATACGCTTCAGTTACTACTGCAAGCAATAGATTTAGAGTACTATGAAAATATATGCTTTCTTAAGTGCTGTGAATTATACTGAATAATTCGGAACATCTCTTTTACTGAACTAATGAGTCAAAGTGGAGCTTACCACAGTCTCTACAATCAGCATTTGGAAAATGTATATAGAAATACAGATTGAGAGTACCGGTGAGGCACTGTTCTCAGGATAATCACTGTATTAGGCAGTGCTCAGTTTAATGGAGAAAGAACCTCACTTTGGCAGTCCAAGAACATTTCAGATTTGGGAGTGGGCCAGATAACATGGTTTGGAAGAATTTAGAGCCTGATCTATATAGAAGATGCTTTTTAAATTGAATTTGTTATGTGTGGAGTTAGGCTGAATGTATAAATTACATAGGACTTGATCTTTTGAACAACATTCTATGTTTTTAGCACCCTTCTTTATTTTCACCTTTCTAAATACTAAAAGATATGGAAGAGATACAAGGTTTTCTGCTCCTGTAAAGATTTACAGCCTGGAAAACCCTATGCAGATAGGGTTGCTATGAGTAGGAACCAGCACAAAAGCACTTAACAACAACAATGACAACAAATATTTAAAGACTGGACAATATTTTCTGACCAGGATTTAATTCTTTTTCCTTTCAGTTGAGGGCTGCAAAAAAGTATATTGTGTAATAATCGGAAAACGAATACTAGTTTTAGAAAAGTGGATCATAACATAAGGAGGGAAGTGGGTTACTAATGGGTTAAGAGTCCAGCTGCTGATTACAAGGTCCGCTGTTCAAAACTACCAGTGACTCCGAGGGAGAAAGATGAGGCTTTCTGCTCCTGTGAAGTTTACAGCTTCAGACACCTACAAAGGGTCGCTATGAGTTGGCACATAACCACCAGCATTACCTAGACAAAACAGGGAGCCCTGATGTAGTGCTGTAGGATAAGCACTGAACTGCTAACCCCAAGGTTGGTGGTTTAAACCCACCAAACATTCCTTGGAAATCCTATACAGGATATGAGTCAACTGATTTGATGGCACTTAACAACAACAACAGACAAAAACAAATACAAGCATATTAATATTTTGTTGTTGTTGTTGTTGTTGTTAAGTGCTGTCGAGTCGATTCTGACCCATAGCATTTCCAAAGAGCAGCTGGTGAGCTTGAACAGCCAACCTTGCAGTTCAAACAGCTTTGCAGTCTGGCACATTAACCCACAGTGCCACGCCAGGACTCTGTATTAATGTTTACACATACCAAAAAACACATGTAAAACATATACATTTATACATAAAACAGAGCTTACAAAAATATATAAACAATATACATTTTCCTATATGAAAAATATACAATAAAAACATGTGCTGTTTTGTATATAAGTATTCACACACATGTTGTTGTTGTGTGCCGAGGAGTCGGTTCCGACTCATAGTGACCCTACACAGGGTTTATGAGGCTGTAAATCTTTATGGGAGCAGAAAACTTCATCTTTTCTCCTGTGGAACAGCTGGTAGTTTTGAATTGCTGACCTTGCGGCTTGCAACCCGATTTGTAACCACTACACTACCAGAGCTCCTTTTCACACACATACAGACTATCTATCTATCTATCTATCTATCTATCTATCTATCTATCTATCTATCTATCTATCTATCAAACTATCTATCATCTATCTATCTATCTATCTATCTATCTATCTATCTATCTATCTATCCATCCGATGGTGAGTCAACATTATCCACACTCTGCTTATATTAAAACACATTGAGCATGCACATGAAATGACTCTGTCAAATAGATGGACAAAGTGTATTGAAAAGCAAGATTATGTCGCGAAATGATGTATTTCTCATATACACACATATGCATGTATACATATAAATGTATATGTATACATATATAAACAAATGAAACATTTCATATATATATATACTTATACACACATATAAGGAACACTGGTAGTGTAGTAGTTACAAATCAGGCTTCTAACCTCAGTGTCAGCAGTTCAAAACTACCAGCTGTTCCTCGGGAGAAAGGCGAGGTTTTCTGCTTCCGTAAAGATTTACAACCTTGAAAACCCTGTACAGGGTTGCTATGAGTCAGAACCGACTCCATGGAACATAACAACAACAACATACACAGATATATGGGCTTCAAAAAGTTGTGGAAAAATTACCTTTTCATGTCATTTTTCATGAATTTTTTGAAGTCCCCTTCTATAAGTTTTATGTAAAATGATAAGATCTCAATTTCACAGCAGTAATTTTTGTTTTATTGTTTTTAATACCTACAAATCAATCCTATAATATACTAGCCATTTTCCTCTTAATAGGATTTTCTTCTCTTTTCTTTCTTTCCATCCTTCTATGCTCCCTTTTCCTTTCTTTTTCTTATTTGTTTTTCTTGGTCATTACTATTATTTAAAAACTATTAAATATCACTGCCCATAAATTTTGAATTAAACATTTTTAGGGGAGTGTCTTAGGATATAATTTGTAGAGGAAATTATTGCTGAATTGCAAATTAATGTTTTTAAGGTGATTGACACCTGTTGTTAACCCTGTGTTCACAAAGTTGGCACCAAGGAGCTACATATGAATATGGACACTCACCTCCACTTGTGGCTTCAGCCAATTCCCTTCAGCTCACAGAACCCTTTGTTTAAGTCTCAGGAAGTTCAAGTACGTTGTTGTTGCTAGGTACCGTCTAGTCAGTACTGTCACCCTGTCCACCCAGAATCAAACACTGCCGGTCCTGTGCCTATAACATACTCACAAATGTTATGTTTGAACCCCTTTCTTTTGCCACTCTGTCGATCCATTTTCTTTGGGATCTTTCTCTTTTTTGATGATCCTCCACTTTACCAAGCACGAAGTCTTTCTCCAGGGACTGGTCCCTTCTGATAAGATGTCTGAAGTAGAAGAGATCAAAGATTCACCATCCTGGGCTTCTAAGGAGCATTCTGCCTGTACTTCTTGTAAAACAGATTTGTTTGTTCTGGTAATTCATGTACATAAACATCCCGTTCAGTGATTTATAGCAAAAACAAGGAGAATAAATGCTCAAAACTTATCATTTCTAATACTTACCCATACTGCATCTTGACTGAAAGGTCAGCAGTTCAAAGCTACCAATCACTCTGTGGAAGGAAGATGAGGCTTTCTGCTCCCGTTAAGATGTATAGCATCTGAAACCCCATACAGGCTTGTTATGAGTTGAAACACTTGTCTGCACACCAACCACTACCACCACTGTATCTTCCCATGGAAATAGTATATGACAATGGGCTACTGCGTATCTTAAGGAACCTTGGTGGCACAGTGGTCAAAAGCTCAGCTGCTAAGCAGAAGGTGAATTATTGGAACTCATCAGCCAGTTAGGATAAGATTCAACCATCAGATTCCTTAAAGATTATAACCTTGGAAGTCCCCTGGGGCAGGTCTACTGTATAGCATTTTTATGAGTCAAAATAAACTACAAGACAAATGTGTGTTTTCTGTGACATATTTAACATCCCCACATTGTTGTTTTTGGTAGGGACCTTTGAGTTGTCCTTATGCACAATAAAATCAAACACTGCCTGTGGCTGTGCCATCCTCACAACTGTTGTCACATTGGAACCTATTTCTGCTGTCAGTGTGTCAATCCATGTTGCTATTGCTGGTGGTCTTGCATTTTTGTTGTTGTTTTTTGGATGACCCTTCACTTTACCAAGCATGATATTCTTCTCTAGAGAATGGTCCTTCCTGAAAAGGTATCTGAAGTGTGAGTGTCAAAGTCTTGCCATCTTGAATTTTAAGGAACGTTCTAGATGTGCTTCTTCCAACACAGTTTTGTTTGTTCTTCTAGAAGTCTATGGTACTTTTTAATATTCCTCTCCAATACTGTAATTCAAATGCATCAATTCTTCTACGGTCATCCATATTTATTGTCCTAACTTTCACATGCATATGAGGCTATTGAAAATAGCAGGGCTCGAATCAGGAGCACCTTAAGACCTCAAACTGATATCTTTGTTCTTGAAGACTTTAAACAGATCTTGTGCTGCAGATTTACTTAATGCCATACATCATTTGATTTATTGACTGCTGCTTCCATGAGTGTTGATTTTGGATCCAAGCAAAATGAAGTCTTAGACAAATTCAATCTTTTCTCGATTTATCATGATGTTATTCATTGGTCCAGATGTGAGGATTTTTGTTTTCTTTACATTGAGGTGCAATCCACACTAAAGGCTGTGGTCTTTGATCTTCGTCATTAAGTACTTTAAGTCCTCTTCTTTTACAGCAAGCAAGGTTGTATCATGTGCATATCACAAGTTGTTAATGAGTCTTCCTCCCATCCTGATGCCAAGTTCTTCATATAATCCAGTTTCTGGAGTTATTTGTTCAGCATACAGATTGATTAAGTATGGTGAAAGGATGTAATCTGTGCACACCTTTCCCGAATTTCAACCATTCGGTGTCCTTTTGCCCTAAGAACTGCCTCTTGGTTTATGTACAAGTTCCTCATAAGCACAAATGACTGTTCTTGGAATACCTATTCTTCACAATGTTATTCATAGTTTGTTATGATCTACACAGTTGAAAGGTTTTGCATAGTCAGTAAAGTAAAAGGAAACATATTTGTGTTTTTTCTGCTTTCAGTCAAGATCCATCTGACTTAATCAATGATATCCATAGTTGCACGTTCTCTTCTGATTCTGGCTGGAATTTCTGGTAATTTCTTATCAATGTACTGTTGCAACCATTTAAAATTTTTCTTCAGTAACTCAATGTTAGGAATTTGATATCAGCCATAGCCAGACTGTAGTCCTGGTGTGGCGCTGGGGTTAATAAGCCAGACTGCAAAGCCGTTTGAACTGCAAGGTCAGCAGTTCAAGCTCACCAACTGCTTCTTGGAAACCCTATACTGGGTCGCTATGGGTTGGAATCAATTTGACGGCATTTAACAACAACAACATAGTCAGACTATTACATTATAGCAATGCAGCAAGCACCAGTACAAAAACTAGGACCTGTATCATTGCTTTGCTGATTGTCAAGACTTAATAAAATGATAGGGAATCTATAAATAATGTATATTTACTTTAAAAGTGTGCCATGTTTTCATCTATTGAGTTTGGAATAGAACTAATCATTCTAAAAATAATATTCCACTATTGAGATCTGATACATATGATGTAGCAAAGATACTGACATTCTGATATCTTTTTTGTTTGTTTTTACTTTTGCTATATTCGTGAGCATTAGATGAAAATGCCAACAAAGAGACTCAATTACTAAAGGTTTAAAGCACACTCTTGGGCACCTTCCATCCCACACACTCTCACCATCACTCAGGATTAATAATTTAAACAATTTACTCCATGAAAATTAAAAATAGTATATCATTACATAATAATTAGGTATTTTAATTTCTTGAGTGCAGGTAGACTCTCTGATGCTATTATTAGTTAGTATTTCTTTTGAGGTGATAATGCTCCTTTATTAACTTGTAAAAGTCATTTGTTTACTGACTATAGTTAACCCTTTTCTAGATATGCAATGAAAAGGAATTTCTCCCAGTTTTTCCTGTTACTTAATAATATGGTATTTTAAATATAAAGTGATAAATATTTACATAGGAAAATCTATTTATGATTTTGTTTTATAAATTTCTGCCAATTTTGATGTATAGAAAACCCTCTCCTGTTTTACTAGTTAAAAGCTTCACTACTTTTCTTGTATTAGATGGTAATCATTTTTTTATTTTTAATTTATCAATTTTCTTTTCTTCCTTTCTCACTTTGTCCCTTCTTTCATCCTTCCTTCCTTGTTTTCCTTCTCCTAATACAGTTCGGTTATTCTCGGGTTTTTTATTTCTGATCACAGGGAGAACAATTCTTTGGAAGTCTGACCCAAACTATGAAATTTCAGTCATGTGAAATCTCATAAATGAAAATGGAAGGCTAGAGTATTAATGCATTTGAACTGTGGTTTTGTAAAAGCATATTGAATACACCATGAACTATCAGAAGAAATTTAGAAAAACTGCAACCATAACACTTCATATACGTGTCCCTTTCTTTGGACACATCATCAAAGACCTGTAGCTACGAAAAGATATTGTTGATGTTGCTAAATGCATTGACTCTATTCCTACTCCTTGTGACCCGGTATGGGGTTTCCGAGGAGCAGTTGGTGAATTTGAATAACTGACCTTGTGTTTCAAACAACTTTGTGCATCGGTGCTTAGTTGGTAAAGTATAAAGTCAGCCTAAATGAGGGCAAGTTTTAATGAGGTAGATTGACACAACAGTTCCAGCAATGGATTTAAAAACGCTAATGATTATGAAGATAATATAGAACCAGAAAACATTTTGCTCTGTTACCCGTAAGGCCACTATGAGTTAGAATAGCCTGTACAGTATATGACAACAACAAAATGCATAATATTTCCATATTTAAATGATTCTCTTTATTTAGAAACATTCATTTTATCTTATGTATTTATTTAGTCTCACTTTAACAATACATTTGTTAGAAGCTAGATAATATGGGTTATGTGTTTCTTTTTTCATGTGCATTGTTCTCTCTAAATAGTGTAACCATCTGGTCTTATTAATAGTTTAGTAATTTATTGTTGTTGTTAAGTGCCGTCGAGTTGGTTCTGACCCTTAGCGACCCTGAACAGGGTTTCCGAGGCTGTAAATATTTACGAGAGCAGAAAGCCTTATCTTTCTCCCGCGGAGCAGCTGGTAGTTTCGAACTGCTGACCTTGCGGTTTGCAGCCCGATTCGTAACCACTACGCTACCAGAGCTCCTTTTAGTAATTAATTTATAGCCTACAATTGTTTCTGCAACATATTATTTTCTCCCTCTGGCTTAAAAAATTATATTTGAATCAGTAAACTTTAAAAATACACATAGTTTGAAAGTTTTTAGGTCAAAACTTACATTTGCTACTTTTCCAGTCCTGTGTGATTGTGCTACTGATTATTTAGGAATGTTTTGGGTGTCAGAGTGAGAGAGGAAATTTGGTTGCGGAATCTTGTTAATTATATTTTTGCTGTTTCTAGTTGGCTGTGTTGGTGTCCATGACTATGAACTTAAATAATTTAAAAGTTTTCACAATTAGTGAGGGATTCTGTCAGGACTATTTTACTTTTAAAATGTTCCATGTATACTGTAAAAGGAAAATATACTATTTGTTGTCTTTAATAATCCACATGCAAACACTTAATTTCATGTGATACACATGCCAATATTGTTAATTGTACAATTAAAATCATGTATTTTTTGTTACTTAGTTGATTCATGAAATGATAAAAATATATCAATCTTTTCCACAAATATAAAGCTTTTGTCATTTTTGTCTCTAGCTTTCTAATAGGCATATGTTCTACATTTGTAAATTATATTATTTGATCATACAAAATCATAACTAATACATTTTCATTTTGTATTTTTGTCCACGGATGTTTTGATAAATGTTTAACAACCAGATATCAGTGGAGGAAAAGGGAGGATTGGATATTTTTCAAGTTTTAAGATTTAAATATTGCTACCATGGCCAATTTCAAGTTACCTATGTGACATCATAAGGAGCTCTGATAGTGTATTGGGTTACAAGCTGGGATGTTAACTGCAAGGTCAGCAGTTCAAATTTACCAGCTGCTCCTCTGCAGAAAGAAGATTTCGACTCCTCTAAAATGGAGCTCTGGTAGCATAGTGGTTACGAATCGGGCTGCAAACCGCAAGGTCAGCAGTTAGAAACTGCCAGCTGTTCCACAGGAGAAAGATGAGGCTTTCTGCTCCCATAAAGATTTACAGCCTTGCAAACCCTGTTCAGGGTCGCTATGAGTCAGAACCGACTCCACGGCACATAACAACAACAACAAAGATCTGTAGCCTTGGAAATCCTATACAGGTTTGCTATGCATCAGAACCAACTCCATGACACATAAACCTCCACAACCACCATGTGATATCAGAAACCACAAAGTTGAGAAGAGATTAATATAATCTGCTTTCATGTGCTGGCATCCATACAGCGCTCTATATCTTCTTCTTTTTTTTTTTTATTTTTTATTCTTTCATCATATTTATTCAATCTGTATGCTGAGCAAACAATCTGAGGAGCTGGATTATACAAACAAAACAATTTATATTAAAAAAAGGATTGGAGGAGGACTCATTAACAATCTGCCATATGCAGATGATGTAAATTTGCTTGTTGAAAGCAAAAAAGGGACTTAAAATACTTACTAATGAAGATCAAAGACCACAGCCTTCAGTATGGATTACAATTATTATGAACAAAACAAAAACCCACACTGATAAATAACATCAAGCTATATGGAGAAAAGATAAAATTGTCAAAGACTTCATTTTACTTGGCTCTACATTGAACACTCAGAGAAGCAGCTATCAAGAAACCAAATGCCATATTGCACTGAGCAAATCTACTGCGTAACACCTCTTTAAAGTGTTAAAGACCAAAGATGTCAGTTTGAGGACTAAGGTATACCTTACTCAAGTCATATTGTTTTCAATAACTTCATGTGCATGTGAATGCTGGACAGCGAGTAAGGAAGACCGCAGGAGAAGTGATTCATTTGAATGCTGGTGTTGGGGAAGAGCATTAAAAGTACCAAGGATTACAATCAAATGTGTCTTGGAAGTCAGGATGGCGGGACTTTGGACATGTCAGGAGGGACCAGTCATTCTAGAAGACCATCATGTTTGGTAAAGTGGGGGGTCAGCATCAAAGAGGAAGACCCTTCACAGGATGGATTGGCACAATGGCCGGCAGCAGCAGTGGGTTCAGCTGGACCAACAGTGAGGATGGTACAGGATGCAGAAGTGTTTCCTTCTGTTGTCCATAGGGTCGCTGTGAGTGGGAACATACTTGACAGCACCTAACTACCACCACAACAAATCCAATAACTATAGTCCTGGTGTGAGCATGAGCACTAGACTGCTAACTGCAAGGTGGGTGGTTCAAACCCACCAGCCGCTCCTCAGAAACCCTGACTCCACAGCACTTAATAACAACCCAGTGACCTTAGTGATGGCACTGTGGGTTAGATACTGAGCTAATACTGAAAGGTCTTTAAACCCACCAGCTGCTAGGTGGGAGAAAGATGAGCCTGTCAGCTTCCACTGCCTAAGAACCCATGTGGAGCAGTTCTACAAACTCAGGAGAGTTAGAACCAGCATGATGGCAAAAAAGGTTTGTGGTTTCATCTATGTGTGAAGGAGCTCTGGTTGCTTAGTGATTAAAGGGCTTGGCTGCTAACCAAAACATCGGCAGCTGGAATCCACTGGTGACCCTCAGCAGGAAGAGACAGCGGTCTACTTCACACAGTTTACAGCCTCAGAGACCTACAGGGACAGAGTTCAACTGGACTTGCCGGAAGTGGGTTCTAGCCACTGGCTGGTGTCATCTTCTCAAGATGGCCATGTGACTGAAGTCAGGCAGAGTGGGAGGGTAAGGTGGCAGAGACAGGGCGGGTCCTCCTGTAGTCTCTTGGGGAGGGGCACAGCCAAACCCTGATCTCTGGCTCCTGGCCTCCAGAGCTGTGGGATCTGTGAGGATCACTTCTCTGACTTTACAACTCTCTACAGATAAAAAACAGGCAGTGTTCCCTTCTGTTGTGCTTAGGTGATTATGCGTCGGAACTGACTAGACGGCACCTTTGAAGAAGACGATTTTGTGGTCACTGGTGCGTTCGTAGATGGCATCCACGTTGTCCAGGTGCAGCGGCAGCCCCCGCCAGAAGCGGTGCATCTGCGCCGGCCGCAGGGAAACCAGGTGGCGGTCTCGGGTCAGTATCCAGAAGTACTTGCCTTTGAAGAAGAAAGCCTCTCAGCGGATCTGGGCCACCGCATCGAAATGAGCGCTGCACCGGTGCGGAACATACTTCCCCCGCGGCACGCTGGACCGGTTTCCAGGAGGGCCCAGCAGGGGAGGTGGCTCCTCGGGCTCTGGGAGTCCAGTAGGGGACATGGACTCCCTCACATCGTTCAGTTTCCAGACGCGCACACGGTCCTCATAGGGCAGCCCGTAGCGCAGGGGGTTGCCCACGGGGCCTGGTAGTACGGCCGCATGATGGACTGGGGGGTTGCCACGTAACTCAGCCCAATGGCGTGGCTTAACTCGTGCATAGCCACTGCAAACAGGTCCATCCTGTGGGCATCCGAGGAGCGGAAAGTCCACACCTCATAGTCGTCGAAAAGGGCGTCCCCCGCTCTATATCTTCTTAACACAAAATGATCATTATTGATTTTACTTTTCTTAGAATTGTATTTTTCTGATATTTATCTTGGAGTCCTAGTGTGTCACTGTAGGATAACCACTATTCAGATACTCACAAGGTTGGCAGTTTAACCCACTTGTTCCTCCTTGGAAACCCTCTTTTCGGTTCTTATGTGTCAGAATTCACTAGATGACAGTTAACAACAACAACAATATTAATATTTCCATTTAAAATTATTTTTTCCCTGAGATATCTTTATCAATTCTTTTTTTTGATACTTCTCTAAATAGCATGATCTATTTTCAGGAGTTACTAGTTCATAGATGGACTTATATTAATGTCAAACATATTTTTCAAATTTTATCCATTTACATTTATTGTGATACTTTGGCATATTTCACATTCCTTCTATAGTTAAAAATATATGTCTTAAATTTAATGCTTACCTCTTTAATTTTTAGGAATGACAGTCTTATTTTATTATGAGGGATTTGAATTTAGTCTTATTGTTTTTGTCTCCTTTTTCTTTTATTGTCTAGCAATATTAGTTCTCTTTTAATTTGACTTATCTTCAAGAAATTAAAAAAAAATAAGTTTAGACAATATTTTACACACACACACGTGTGTGTCTATATATGTATAACAATATCAATGATAAGAGTAAACTTTTTGACCAAACCAAATTTAATTAGAAATGATCAACAAAAACATAACTGGAAATTATCCCAAATATTTGAAAATTAACTAACATACTTTTACATATGTCTCCCATTGCCTTCTTGCCTGCATGGTTTCTGCTGACATGTCAGAGCTTAATGTGATTTGCTTGTCTTTGTAAGTAACACTTCTCTTTTCCCTCGCCACTTTTAGGATTCTCTCCTTGACTTTGATTTTGGAGAGCTTGATTATTATATGTCTTGGTGATTTTCTTTTGGGGTCTATCCTTCCTGGGGTACTTTAGGACTGGGACCCAGAGTAAGACATCATAAGCAGCTGCCAAAGAATCTGGCTATGTGACCAATAGGGCTCTTCCTCTCTGTGCTGTGGGAAAACTGTGGGCTCAACACTGAACTCTTTGGGGGTGTGCGGCCACCTGCCTGAAGGCATTCAGGCTTGGCAGAGAAGGCATGACAGGGAAGAGAAGGAAGAAATGTGTAGAATCCTCCAACACCTCCTTTTGCAAATGTCCCTGTACCAGTTTGGGGGCTGTGGCCCCACTCTCTGAACTCAGCCTGGGTGTGGTGACCGCAGAGGGAGTCCTTTGTCTGGATCAAGTCCTAAATCACAATATTTTCTTTTATACTGTGACTTTTCCACTGGTGGGTACAGGAAACTGATGCCCTGCACCTTATGATTGATCCAGAGCTCTGGGGCTGTTCCATGAAAGCAGCTTCTCTGGGTTTTCAGTCCTTCCCCCATGTAGCCTGTCCTACCTGACTCTGCTTCTGCTGTCTCCAAAACCAGGCATTCAACCAACATACTTTTAAATAACTCTGTGTTAAAGATAAAATCACAGAGAGATTAGATTAGATTTTAAACTGAATGAAAATGAAAACACATGATAAAAAAATATATATATGGAGGCTAAGATAGTGCTCATAGAGAAAATAACAGAGAAATAAATAGCTTTATAAGTCACTTATCTAAGGAGAAAAGACCGGTTTCAATGTTCTGAGATTCTACCCAAGAAAGTAGGGAAAAACAAACAAAAACAAAGCTTAAACAGACTATTGAATATCTATAGAGACAACAGGAAAACAGGGAAAAATCAGTGAAAATAAAAAATAGTTATTTGAAAAAACCAATAAATTTTATAATCCTCTATCTAGACTGATGAAGAAAAGAGAAGGTTAAGAATAACTAGTGCTGGAAGAACAAATAAGAGCCCAGCCCACAAGTTTTAAGAAGATAAATGAACATTTCAAAAAATGTTGTATGAGAGGACTTCAAAAAGTTCATGGAAAAATGGAATCAAAATATAATAGAAGTTTTCCATGAACTATTTAAAGCCTCCTTGTATTGATAAATGCACCAACACAAAAGAAATTATTTGAAAGGCACTAATTATCAATATTGACAATAAAAGGAAAAAAAACTTAAATAGCCCTGTAAGAAAACTTCAGACTAATCTCTCTTATAAAGCATATAAGGTGACTTCAAAAGTTTGCAGGGAAAAAAATCCATTATCTTTTTATTGTATTTTTCCAGGAACTTTTTGAAACCTCCTGGTCGATCTAAAGTTCTAGCAAATTATATTTGGTTCAGTAAGACTTAACACAGGAATGCAAAGCTGAATTAGGATTCAAATATGAAGCAAAACAATTCATTATATCAATAGAATTAAATGGAATATATATGTATTTCATTTATAGATACATATGAAATTAAGAAAATAAATTCAAAAATCACATTTGATAAAATTTACCAAATATTTATGTTAGATTTGAACACTCAAACTTCTTAGAAAATATAAATAGAAGAAATTTCCCTAGTTCTGATTTAAAATATTTATTGTAAAAAATCTACAATTTACATCATACTTAATGGAGAGAGAGTGAATGTGTCCCCCTTTACATAGGTAACAAAGCACTGCTACATTTCTGTTTGATGCCAAATTAGAACTCTATAAGTGGTACAAGATAATAAAAATACACAGTTTGAAAGGGAAAAGTATGTATCATTACTTTTATCCCAGATGACTTAATGGTGTATGTAGAAAATCTTACAGACAATTTACAAAAGCCTATTATTAGAGTTAATAAGTGAATTTAACAAGGTTACAGGATGCCAGGTAAGTATACAAAAATCAGTTGTCATTCTACATAACTACACCAATGAACTAGAAGTTGAAATAAAATACTTTCAATATTATCCAAAAGCATGAAATATTTAGGACTAAATTTAGGTGCAAGTCCTGTTCAATGAAAACTACAAAATGCTGTTGAGAGGGATCAGACTGCAAAGTCATTTGAACTGCAGGGTTGGTGGTTCAAGCTCACCAGCTGCTACGTGGAAACCTTATATAGGGTCGCTATGGGTTGGAACCAACTCAACGGCATGTAACAACAACATGGGACATAGTAAAACAGCTCCATAGAGACATCAGTACTGTAAATCTTTACTGGAACAAATAGCCTCATCTTTCTCCCAATGAGGATTGGCAGGTGGATTTGAACTACTGACCTTGTGATTAGCAGCCCAGGGCTTATCCCAGTGTATCATCAGGGCTTCTGCTCTTTAATCAGAAGACTTAATATTTTGATGGCACATAATATTTTATGATACACATGAGGTTAATTGATTATTAACAAACACACTTAAGGAAGTCAATAGAAAAGGTCTTTTCAAAAAATCTTTTTAAATAATCATACTAAAACAATCTTATATTCCTATAGAATAAAAGCAAATTTAGACTCTTGTGAACTATGAAAGAAAAAAAAGTTCAAATTGGACCTCTTTAAATTTAAAAAGTGTTGCTTTGCAATTGAAGTTTTATAAAAATAAAATCTATTCATAATACATGTAACTGACAAAGGACATCTATTAAAAATTTATAAAGAACTCTGTAATCTGTAAAATAAGATGTCAAACTCTTTTAAATTAAATTAAATTTAAAATTAAATTACAGGAATATTTATCAAAAACTTCACCAAACATGATATTCAAATGGTCTGTGAGTACATAAAGAGATGCTCAACATCATTAATCCTTCTGGCTTGTGTTGTTAAGTGTCGTAGAGTTGGTTCAGATTCATAATGACCCTGTATAGGGTTCCCAAGGCTTTAAAGATTTCCAGGAGTAGAAAATCTCATTTTCATCCAGAGAAGCGGCTCAGAGGCTTGAACTGCTGATCTTGTGGTTTGCAGTACAGTGCTTACCCTATAGAGTAACTTCACTCCCCATTAATCATTTATGTTGTTGTTAATTACCATTGAGTCAGTTCTAACTCATAGAGATCCTACATAGGGTTTCCAAGGAGCAGCTGGTGGGTTTGAACCGTCAGTCTTGGAGTTAGCAGTCCAGTGTTTCTCCTACAGTCACATTCATTAGGGAACTATAAAATCAAACTACCATCAGACACTTTGCTTCTATTGTTGTTGTTTGGTGCCATTGAGTTGCTTCAACTCATAGAGACCTAGTATAGGATTTCTGAGGTGCATCTGGTAGATTTAAATCGCCAACCTTGTGGTTAGCAGTCCACTGCCTATCCTACAGTGCCATACCAGGATTTCTCACCTTTACTATTGTTGTTTTTATCAAGTGCCGTCGAGGTGATTCTGACCTATAGCAACCCTGTGTAGGTTTCTGAGGCATGGCTGGTGAAGTTTGAACGGCTGACTTTGAGATTCAAATCGACCTTGTGATCCGTACATAATCCTGCTGTGCCATACCATACCACACCTCTATTGTTGTTGTTGTTGTTACGTGCTGTGGAGTTGGTTCTGACTCATAGTGACCCTGTACAGGGTTTCCAAGGCTGTAATTCTTTACGGGAGCAGAAAGCCTTATCTTTCTCCCTCAGAAGAGCTGGTAGTTTCGAACTGCTGACCTTGAGGTTCGCAGCCCGATTCGTAACCACTACGCTGATAAATTTACACTGACTTAAAATACTAAGTACTGGTGATGATGTGAAGAAAATAGAATTCTCACACACTGCTGTTGTCGGTAAGAGCCGGTGAGTCCATTTCTACTCATAGAAACCCTATCTAGGATTTCCAAGGAGTGGCTGGTCGGTTTGAACCGCCGATTTTGTGTCCAGTGCATTATCCTGTAGCTCCACGACAGGACGTGAACATTAGTGAAATAAAGGTGAACGAAAATTGTTGTAGTCAATTTGGAAGAAAATTTGATAGTGTATAAAACAGTTTAACATAATCTGGTATACCATCTGGCAGTTGCATTCATAGATCTATGCCCCTCTGAAAATGATAACGTTTCCATACCTTTACATAGAACTTTATATATTAATAACTATAAATATGAATCATTTTAAATGTCCATCCACAGAGAATGGATGAACAAACTGCATGCTGGAATATTATTTAGAAGTAAGTGTATTTAACTGATATTTGTAATAATATGGATGAATGTCAAAAATACTGCGCTAAACAAAAAAGTCAGACAAAAGGGAAGTTAGTTTGAGTATTTTGATTATGGTGACAGATATAGTGACAAATATTTGAATACTTGTCACATATCAAAAAAATAATTGTACACAAAATGGGCATAGAAAAGTGTTAAAATGGACACAATTTGTTGCATGTTTTATTATCCCTCAGTAA
Source organism: Chrysochloris asiatica (assembly GCF_000296735.1). Classification (NCBI taxonomy): domain Eukaryota; kingdom Metazoa; phylum Chordata; class Mammalia; order Afrosoricida; family Chrysochloridae; genus Chrysochloris; species Chrysochloris asiatica. The sequence goes on along the minus strand of NW_006409000.1, from coordinate 622,327 downwards.
GGTTGAATTTCAAAAGTTAATACTTATTATGCTGCAATGAGTTTCAATGACTGGTAAGACTGAGGAATTTGCACTGACCGCCTAAGACAGGCAGCGTCCCTTAAACAAACAATAAATAAGGGGGAATCTGATGTAGACCATGCAGACCCGGTCAGGAGGTCAAGACCCTGTGGGCCCAAGCGTTGTTGACCGTCCAAACCATAGGCTCTGAGGATCAGACTCTAGCCACCTAGTAGACATAGCAAACTGTCCCTCATCTGATTATTCAGTAATGCTTGTTAGTAATCTCATACATGAGCCCTGGATATCCACAGACAAATGTAAAAACCTTCCCTAAAAGCCGAGACTGTAAATTCCAAAAAGGCAAGTCCCCCCCATCCAAAAAAAAAAGCTAAAGAGGATAGGGAGAAACACTGTTAACTGATGATATATGGAGGGGATAATAATCAATGTAATGAAATAAGCTATATGAATGGTTGAATGTGAAGCTGATGATGTGCCCTGTAAACTTTCACTCAATCCAAAATAAAAACATTGAATAAAAAAAAAGTTAATACTTATATTCCCCCACTAAAACAGTATGATTCCCAACTTCTACCCCCCTTTTTTAAAACTTTCCTCTCCTTCCAGACTTATAGAAATTATTTATAAATATTTTCCAAGATAATAATTAAACATATTTCATATTATGCCTACCTTTATTAATACTTACAACCATCTAACAGCTGTGAAATCAAATATTGTTTAGAGATCATCATAATATATTCGTTCATCTAGCTCTGGTGACAGAATCTAGATTTAGTTTTAAATATTATCATTTCAGTTCTTCAACACCACTTTTATTGTTATTTCTTTGGTTGAGTGACTCATTTCAATTTCTAATTATTTGTGTTGGTTTTGTTTTGTATTTCTTGTTTATTTGTTTTGTTTTGACAGTAGCATATATGCCTTATGTTTGTGATAAAACACTGGATCTTCCCAGAGATATAAAGTTAGTTACAATCCTGGTGTGCCATTGTTGAATAAGCGCTGGACTGCTTACCAGATGGGTGGCGGTTCAAACCCACCAACTGCTCCTTGGAAACCCTATACAGGGTTGCAATGAATTGGAACTGACTCAACTGTATGTAATGACAGCAACAACAACTCAAAGTTGTCCTTTTCTTTACTATGTCTGTTTTCTTAGGACACATTTTCCTCTCATGATTCAGCTTGATGACTCTGTTTAATTAGCTTGTTTCTAGTTCTTATTTATTTATTTATTTTAAATTTCTGCAGTCTTTATCTTGATCAAAAAATATTTTTCCCTCTCCTCAATGACAAAGTTAATTTCAAAAGGGATACTATACTATAAATACAAAATAATGATACTGGTTTTCTTGAGCAGATTATGGAGTTGTGTTTAATATTTTTTTATTCATAATTGTTTTCATAAAGCCTTCTTCCTAAAATATTCACACTATTTTAGAGATATGAAACAGTTTGTGACATTCTATGATACTTGTAACCTAACCTATTTCCATATGTAAACTACACAGTGACTTCTTTAGTATATTGCAATTGTATTTTTATAGAGGTTTCCATCTCTGTTTCTGAAACTTCTTCTGTCATTTTGAAAGCATACTGCCTTTAGTTTTTGGTAAGTTTTTATTGTGAATTGAGTGAAAGTTTACAGGGCAGATCATCAGTTTTACATTCAACAAATCATATACCTTGTTTCATTAAAATGGTAATAATCCTCTCCATGTACCATCAGTTAACAGTATTTCTCTCTATTCACTTTAGCTCTTTCTTTTTTTTTCAACACTCACGCATATATAATAACTTACACCACCAAAGGGCACATTCTTCAAGCCTGTCTCCTGGCTGCCAGCTCTCAGTCCCTCTCTTTCCATGAGTCTAGAGTCCTCAGTTGCTCCTTCTCTCCATGTCTCCATCTCTGCCTCCATCTCGGATGTTGCTGTTTCTCTGGATAAGGTCCCACATTCTGCTTGTGCTCTTCTTCCTTGATGGTCCTAGGGTCCTCTGTTTCTGGACTATAAGATTAACTACTTACCCATTTTTGTTACAAAACTGCTACCTTTATAATTGTGACAGTCTCCATTAGTCATGATAATAATTACTCTCTATTGAATCTTATGAGTCTTATCCCCATCTCTTTTAACCAGACCCATCTGTCTAGACAAGATGAAAACTATTCAGTGGGAACTCTATCTTTCCCTGTACACTCTTAAACTAAACTCCCTCTTGAAAACTTGTAATCCAATCACTTTGAGCCTTTATTATCCCCTCATTTTAGTCTAAGTGCCCCATCCCTATCTACTCTGTATACAGGGGGGATAGTATTGATACTTGATGTGAAGACTTCTTTCCTCTCTTGGTGTTTATAATTACTACCTCCATTAGTATAGGTCAAGTTCATCAAATTGTAGCAATTTACCCTTGTTTTCCTCATCAAAACTTTTTTTTTTAAATCATTTTTAGTCATGTTCTGATTATCAAACCATTGAGGCTAGGTCAAATGGGTACTATCTGCAAGTTTGGGTGTTCTTGTGCATCTCCCCTCACTTCATATCCACTGGCTTATTATTCTACCCATAATGAAGAATGAAGTTTTATATCCTCAGTTCTCCATAGCTCTCTTTAAGAGTCCTAGAAAATCTTTGTGTTCTTCCTTCTCACAATGTGGTCTTCAAATCCATCACTTCTCTGAAAATGGTGGTGACGGTGTGCGGTGAAGTCAGTTCCAACTCATAGCAATCCTGCATGGAGTTTCTGAGGCTCTAAATAGTGTAGTGGTTATGAATTGGGCTGCTATCCTCAGGGTCAGCGGTTCGAAACTACCAGCTGCTCCACAGGAGAAAGATGAGGCTTTCTGCTCCCATAAAGACTTACAGCCTTGGAAACCCTGTACAGGGTCGCTATGAGTCGGAACCAACTCCATAGTGCATAACAACAACAACAACAAATCTTTATGGGAGCAGAAAGCCTCATCTTTCTCCCATGGAATAGCTAGTAGTTTCAAACTACTGACCTTACGGTTAGCAGCCTGAGTCATAACCACAGCACTACTACTAGTCCACAAAGTAAGAACTGTAGAAGTCATGGAGCAATAAACCAACTTCCCCAGTCTGAAATTCCACCAACACAGCTATCTTTAAACAATACAAATAGACCTAGGGGAAGTATACTAGTCTATCAACCATCTTCAAGTCTGCTCCAACTCAGAGCAAACCCATGTAAAACAGAATGACACTCTGCCTGGTTCTATGCCATTCCCACACTTTTTACTATGTTTTAGTCCACTGTGCATTGCCATCTCATTGATGAACTTCATCTTTTTTGCTGACCATCTGTTTTGTCAGGTAAGATGTGCTTCTTCCTAATAACATGTCCATAGTATGTAAGATGAAGTCTTGCCATCTTTATGTCTAAGGTGCCTTCTGGCTATGATTCTTCTAAGACAAAATATGTTGTTATTAAGTGCCATTGAGGAAGTTCCTACTCATAGCGACCCTGTATCGGTCTTCCGAGCAGTAACTGGTGAGTTTGAATCACTGACCTTGTGGTTCAAACCAACGTTGCAGTTCAGTGCATTAACTCACACCACCATGTAAGGATTTCACAGGAGCTCTGGTAGCGTAGTGGTTACGAATCGGGCTGCCAACCTTAAGGTCAGCGGTTCGAAACTACCAGCCACTCCGCGGGAGAAAGATGAGGCTTTCTACTCCCATAAAGATTTACACCCTAGGAAACCCTGTACAGGGTCGCTATGGGTCGGAACCGACTCGACGGCACTTAACAACAACAACAACAATAACTATCATGCATTTTTAGGTAACGTCTAGTTGTTCCAACTCATAGTATAGTAACACTATACTATGAATGAAACACTGTCTTCACAATTGTTGTTATGTTTGAGCCCATTGCTGCTGACTGCATCCAATCCATCTCATTGGTGATCTTCCTCTTTTTCACTGAACCTCCACTTTAACAAGTAGAAGACACTGGTCTGCCTTATTGGCCAGCTCTTTTCTTCCGGTGGACTCGAACCTCCAACTTTTTGGTTTGCAGTCAAGCCTGTTAATCATTTGCACCACCAGGGACTAACCTAGTCCTTTTAGTATCTATTGTTTCACATACCCTGGTGATGGTGGTGCTTGTGTATTGTTGAGTCGATAACCCTGCATTGGATTTCTGAAGTTGTAAATCTTAACAGGAGCTAAAAGCCTCATCTTTCTCCCACAGAGTGTCTGATAAATTTGAACTGCTGACCTTGTGGTTAGCAGCTCAGTTTAGAATCCACTGCTTTACCAGGGCTCCTTTTTACATCCCCTATAAGAAGGAAATCCGGTTGAACACAAAAAGTGACACAGTCCTGTTTTACCTTTTATGGTGCCTTCTACTGGTTGACTCAGACTATGAAAACATGAATGGACATGGTTGATCCCATGTTTGGGAACTGGTGAGTGATCATGCTTCTTCAAAGTATCAAGCAAACACTTACTACAGTAAAACTAACATATAGAAAGAAAAGATGTCTACTCTCTAAAAGTTGTTGTGGTTAGGTGCCATTTAGACAGTTCCAACTCCTAGGGATCCTATACCCAACAGAACACAACATTGTCCAGTCCTGCGTCATTCTTACGATCGTTAACATTTGAGCCCATTGCTACTGCCGCTGTGCCAATCCATCTCATTGGGGATCTTCTTCTTTTCCAAGGACTGATCCTTCCTGATAACATGCATGAAGTATAAGAGATGACGTCTCACCATCAGAGCTGCTAAGAAGTCTTCTAACTGTACTTCTTCTAACACACATTGGTTTGTTCTTCTGGCAGCCCATAATTCTTTAAACATTCTTCTCCAACACCATAATTCAAATACATCGATTCATCTGTGGTCTCCTTATTCACTGTTCAACTTTCACAGGCATATAAGGCAATCGAAAGTACCATAGCTTGGTCAGGCAGACCTTAGTCTTCAAACTGACAGCTTTGCTCATTAACATTTGAAAGAGATTTTGTGCCACAGATTTGCATTGTGCAGTATATCATGTCTCTTATAAAGAACACCTATAATGTATTGAGCACTAAGCTAAACATTTTTATATGCACTATTTCAATTGTTTTTATATATTTTCATACAAGGACCAAATCAAACAAACAAAAAGAGTGAGGTAGGCATTATCTCCACATCACAGAAGAAGAAAATTAAACTTAGTGTTAATTCACAGAATAATTAAATTGAAAGAGACAAACCCAATTTTAAAAAATTAACAAAAGATTTGAAGACACTTTACTGAAAATGCTTGGGTGACAAATGAGAATAAGTAAAAATGAACATTGTTAATCAGGGGAGAGCATGGACTACTGACTCAGCAAAGAACTTCTGGGACGATGGAAATGTTATATTGATTGTCGTGGTGGTTAAACAACTGTATATATTTGCCTAAACTCATCAAACTGTACACTTAAAAAGCATAAATTTTTCCATGTATAAATTCTACATCAATAAGCCCACATTTAAAAAAAAATTACTCATATCTGCATGGTATGATTGTAATCATTTTACTGTATTGTATCCTCAACATCATACAGCCAATGTGTTTAAGTGCTGTCGAATTGGTTCTGACTCAGTGACCCTACATAGGGTTTCCTAGGAGCAGCTGGTGGGTTTGAACTGCTGACCATGTGTTTCGCAGTCCAGTGCTTCTCCTAGAGTGCCACATCTGGAGTAAACTAAGAATAGAGGTGATGCCTTGATAATGGCAGTGACATAGTTTGTCCATCCCCCAGTTTTCTTTACAATAATCTAACTCTTGACAACTCATGCCTGGCGCCATTTTGGAAAGCTCACACTTATGCAAGTGATATTTCTGTGAAGCCAACCCATGAGTAATTTCTGAGTAGGTATTAAAACACCCTCACATCTACAAGTCTAATATATTAATAAATGTGCTATTTTCAATAAGACATCTAAATTTGCATGCACCATCCTACTTGTAATGTTCAGTAGTCATTTTTTTAATGTTTCTTGGACACTAGCCAGTAAGTCTGAGTCCCTAGTTAGTTCATCTATTACTTTCTCACCACAATAGATTTGGGTCTCTGCCAAGAAATGGACTAATATTGCATCTAAAAACCATGTAAGGCATTTTCTGATCTTCTGATATTTCCTTTCCAAATGAGAGGGGGGGAGCACACACACATACACATCTATCTGAACACACAACCTACCCAAATAAGTAAATATTTTTCTATTCCTGTTATTAATATTGGGTGCCTTTTCTAATGCAAGTGTTTTGCCCATTCATTTACATGATCCTCACACCCTATGGACTGGAAGGGAATAGAGAGTTGTAAGATCAGATAATGATCAAGTATGATGCCTCTATGTATTTTTTTAAAATGTTGTAGGAGCCCTCATTTCAACAAGAAGAGAGCATTTGATTTGGCATATTCTCAACATCTTAATTTCAATGATTCCAATATGACATGCTTGACGAAGGAGAAAGGTTCTGTGTTGGAGAGGGGGCATTTACCTCCCCCACCTTCATTTCCCTTAAAACATAAGCCCAGAACTAATGAATACTATTAAAGATACTTGTAGAAATGATTCTGATTTGTATCTGATGACTAACCTATTATTGTACTTCTTGGGCAGAGATTAACGAGAAATTCTTAAAGAATAAAGACTCTAACAAGCCTCAAAAATATGTGTGGGCCCAGACTGTACCATGTGATTTCAGAAAGCTGAACCCTGGCTGTTAATATCCTTGACTAATGAACCAAGGCTACAGTCCGTGCTAGCAATGTGTCAAGAAATAAGTAACCAGAGAGGTGACCTTTTAACGTGCTTCTAAATGTAATTTTTAACAGAATAGTGTCAATAAGTTCAAAATCCCATATGCTTTTGATCTCATATGGAAGCACCGTGCATCAATATCCCACAATGGAGAGAAGGGAAGAAGAAAGCTAGAGGAAAAAGATAGAAAAGGATCTAAGAGAATAATCTCTAACAACGATACTAAATATTTTTCTCTACTTGGGTAAGAAGGTAAGAAGTCTTGGGTCACTATTTCAACATTGTCATTATCATGAACAAAATAATTCATAGTCAAAAATTATAAAAATAGTTTAATACTTGTTGTCCTTGCCCAGTTTGGGAATATATTGCCTGACTTTGCTGCCTACCAGCTCCTCTAGTTTCCATTTTAAAATGTAATCTTAGAATATAGACTCTGGTATCAAATAGATCTAGGGTCATTTCCAAGTGTTAACACGAACTGAATGACTAGGCCCATTGCTTAAATTATATAAAACTATAGTTTTTTTCATCTATGAAATGGGTCTAATAAAAACAAGATCTTTATTGTACCACAATGAAAATGAAATGAAAAAATGCATATAAAGCTTTTAGCACAATAGCTGATAAATCAGAAATATTTTTAAATGTTAACTGTTTAGTATAGTGGTGGTTATGTGCCATGGAGTAGGCTCTGACTCATAGTGACCCTGTGTAGGGTGTCTGAGGCTGTAAATCTTTATGGGAACAGAAAGCCTCGTCTTTTTATTGCAGAACCACTGGTAGTTCCAAACTACTGACCTTGATATTAGCAGCCTGCCTCATAACCACTATGCTACCAGAGATCCTTAACTGTTAAGTATTGTTGTTGTTGTTGTTGTTAAGTGCCGTTGAGTCGATTCCGACCGATAGTGACCCTGTATGGGGTTTCCAAGAAGCAGCTGGTGAGCTTGAACCACGGACCTTGAAGTTCAAATGGCTTTGCCATCTGGCGTATTTACCCACAGTGCCACACCAGGACTCCTTAGTGAATGTTAATAATGTAGTTACTGATGTTATTGTTGTTAAATGCTTTGAGTCAGCTCCTAATTATAGTGACCCCATGCACAACAGAAAAAACACTGCCTGGTCCTGTGATGTCCTTGAACCGTTACTGAGTCACTGTGTCAGTCCATGTCTTTGGTGGTCTAGCCCATTTTGCTGACCCTCTCCTTTACCTTTTTCAGGGACTGGTGCCTCCTGATAATGTCCAAAGTGCATGAGATGAAATTTCCTCACCCTGACTTCAAACAGGCATTCTCAGTTTACTTCTTCCAAGACTGATTTGTTTGTTGTTCTGGCAGTCCATGATGCTTTCAATATTCTTTGCCAACACCGTAAGTCAAATGTGTCATGTCTTCTCTGGTCTTCCTTACTCTCCATCCCTTTTGTTGTTGGTTGTTATTGTTAAGTGCTGGTGAGTCAGTTCTGACTCATAGTGACCCTGTGTATAGGATTTCCAAGGAGCTGCTGGTGGGTTTGAACTGCCAGCCTGCAGTTCAAACCAACCTTGAAGTCTAGTGCTTATCCTACAATGCCATACCAAGACTCCTTTGTTATTGTCAGTTGTCATCTAGTCGAGTCTGACTCTTGGAAATGCCATGTGTATCAGAATAGAACTGTTCTGCATAGGAGTTTCCTTGCTGATTTTTCAATAGTAGAGCATCAATCCTTTCTTTTGGGTTGATTCCAGTATGACCATTCCTCAAACAGTTAAGAAGAACTATCCTGTTGTTTTTGTTGCCGTTGTTAAGTGCTGTCGAGTCAGTTCTGACTCATGTTGTTTACTCTGACTCATAGTGACCCTAAAAAGGGTTTCGGAGTAACAGTTAGTGGGTGTGAACTGCTGACCTTATGGTTCACAGTCCAGTGCTGATCTTACAGTGCCACACCAGAAATCAAACCTAAACATCAGTGAACTGAAGTGGACTAGTACTGGCTGATTTTGATCCAACCGTCATATGGTCTACTATGCTGGGAGTAGCATTATATTCATCTCAAAGAGAGCATTTTTAATATAGGGTTTATGTAAGTCTACAATGGACTGGATGTGGGTGTTAGGAAAAAGATAAAAGTCCAGAATGATTCCAAAGTTGTTAGTGACCACTGTGTACCAACACAAAAAAGTATGTACCTAGACATAGGGCACAGAGGAGTCCTGTCATGTTGGAAAACATTAAAAAGATGAATTGTACTATTGCTATTGTTTAGTACCATCAAGTCAGATCCAACTCATAGTGACCCTGTGTAGAGATGAAGCTTGACCATCCTGGCCTCCAAGGAGCACTCTGGCTGCACTTCTTCCATCACAGATCTGTTGGTTCTTTTGGTAGCCCATGGCACTTTCAATATTGTCCTCCAACACCATAACTTAAAAGCATCAATTCTTCTACGGTCTATCTTATTCACTGTCCAGGTTTCACGTGCATATGAGTTTATTGAAGATACCATGGCTTGGGCCAGGCACACTTTAGTCTTAGAGGGTTTTTGTTGTTGTTGTTGTTAGGTGGCATTGAGTCACTACTGACTCATAGTGACCTTATGCACAACACAACAAAACATTGCCCGATCCTGGGTCAACCTCACTACTGTTGCCACGTTTGAGTCCATTGATGCTGCCAGTGAACCAATCCATATCGTTGGGGGGGGGGGGGTTTCCTCTTTTTCTCTGACCCTCCACCTTACCAAACATGATATCCTTCTCCAGCGACTAGTCCTTCCTGACAGTATGTCTGAAGTATGAGAAACGAAGTTTGGCCATCTTAGCCTCCAAGGGGCACTGTGGCTGCACTTCTTCCAAAATGGATCTCTTGGTTCTTTTAGCAGCCCATGGCACTTTCAATATTCTCCTCCGACACCATAACTCAAAAGCATCAGTTCTTCTACAGTCTTCTTAATTCACTGTCCAGCTTTCACATGCATATGAGATTATTGAAAATACCATGGCTGGGGTCAGGGGCACCTTAGTCTTCAAGCTGACATCTTTGCTCTTCAACACTTTAAAAAGGTCTTGTGCAGCAAATTTGCCTAACACAATATGTAGTCTAATTTCTTGACTGCTGCTTCCATGAGTGTTGATAGTTGATCCAAGAACAGTGAAGTCCTTGACAACTTCTATCTTTTCTCCGTTGATCAGAATGTTGTTCATTGTTCCAGTGGTAAGGATTTTTGTTTTTTTTTACATTGAGATGTAATCCATACTGAAGGCTGTGCTATTTGATCTTCATCAGTAAATGTTTTAAGTCCTCTTCACTTTCAGCACGCAAGGTTGTATCATCTGCATATCACAGGTTGTTAATAAATCTGGTGCCTCTAGTCCTGATGTCACATTTTTCTTCATAGAACCCAGCTTCTCAGATTATTTGCTCAGCATACGGGTTGAATACATATGGTGAAAGAATACAACCTTGTCACACACCTTTCTTAATTTTAAACCATTCAGTGTTCCCATATTCTGTTCAAACAACTGCCTCTTGGTCCAGGTACAGTTTCCTCATGAGCACAAGTAAGTGTTCCGTAATACTCATATTTCCCAATGTTGTCCATAGTTTGTCATGATCCACATAATCAAAAGCCTTTGTAGTCAATAAAGCACAGATAAACATCTTTCTGATATTCTCTGCTTTCAGCCAAGATCCATCGGACATCAGCAATGATATCTCTAATTTCATGGCCTCTTCTGAAGCCAGCTTCAACCTCTGGAAGTTCTCTGTCAGTGTATGCTTGCAGCCATTTCTGTATTACCTTTAGTAAAACTTTACTCGCATGGGCTATCTTAGAGATTTTCCGATGATTTCCTCATTCCATTGGGCCACCTCTCTTTGGAATGGGCACAGATAGGGATCTCTTCCAATCAGTTGGCCAGATAGTTATCTTCCAAATTTCTTGGCAGAGATGAGTGAGTGTGTCCTGTGCCTTAGGTCACAATAAACTTAGAGTTTCAGTACCAGGAGATAGATGAAAACTCCTTCCTGCCAAGTTGGATGTGGAGCAAGTAGTGATAGTGGATCTGTGCTGTGGAGTCGGTTCTGACTCATACTGACCGTGCAGGTGCTTCCGAGGCGGTACATCTTTGTGGAAGCAGAAAGCCTCATCTTTCTCCTGTGGAACAGCTGGTAGTTTTGAATTGCTGGTCTTGAGGTTAGCAGCCCGATTCATTACCACTATGCTACCAGAGCTCCTTGGAACCAGTAGTGGGGTGTGATAAATAGCAATCAGCTACTTCCTTCTGGGGTTTGCAGCCTACCTATGGCTATAATGTTTCCCACTGAGATACTTTGGTGGCAAATGATAAGATTTTTTAATAGCACATTAATGTTAAAAAGAATCCAGTGATCAGCTCAAGGGCAAAGTCAGTCATTCCTTCATAGGATTTTCAGCTTTGTATAAAATGCATGTCACTTCTTCATCTGTGTCAGATGACCCTGGCCTTTTAAAACACAGATTCAGCATAAATGCATGGAGATGAACACATCTGATAATATCTAATGGAAACAATGTCTAGAAAACACAGGCTGGTGTCTGACAGTGGATGCCCAATGCATGAAACAATATCCATGGGGAAAACATAACCAAAAATAGGTTCTTTCCTTCAGTAAATGTAGTAGCACTTCACAGTCCATGTTGCCATCAGAAACATTTCTCCTGTTACAATAATTGTGTCTTATCTGGGTTCTCTAGAGAAACAAAACCTATGTGTGTATATATAGATTAGACAGATAGATGTAGATATAGATCTAGGTATGTGTATAGATATAGATATTGATATACATATATATGGAGTCCTAGTGTGGTACTGGATGATACTCACTGGACCACAAGTTCAGTTTGAACCACAGGGTTAGGGTTCAAATGCACCAGCTGCTCCTCAGAAATCCTATACAGGGTTGTTATGAGCTGGAATTGACTTGATGGAATTTAAAATAACAATAGACATAGATATAAATTATAAATAATCTCTGTCTATCCATCTATTTATGAGAGAGAGACAGAGAGATTGATTAATCTCATAGAAATGACTTAGATATTTGTAGAGGCTGCAGGTGTAGAGGTTGGCAACTCCCAAGTCCTTCAGTCAGGCCTCAGACTAGAGGCTCTTCCTGACTCAAGTAGGTGTAAGAGCTGATGAATCCCCAAAACTGGAGGTCAGATGATGATGTATGCAGGATTCAGAGCAAGCAGGTGAGTTTTGCCAGAACATTTATATTATATATTGGATGCAGGTCACAACCTGTGGAAACTCGCCTTACAAATTATTGGCTGATCACATCAGATCACAATATGGCAGGGTTGGAAGTGATGACATTATTACATAACTACCAATGACATCATTATATAACTGACAAGCACTAAGAATCATGGTCCAGTCAAGTCGATGTACAACCTTAACGATCACAAACAGCATTGCTCTTTTTCTCTTGAGAAAGTAGAAAACATTTTTTTACAGATTTCCTTCAATCTCTTTCCCATCACACCTCATAACTGTGACAATATTTTGTTCTTGCTTGACCTTGGTTCAGTATCAGAGAGTAGGTTCTAGTTTTTATTCAGCCCTAGGCAGCCTTTGGAAAAACGCTTGAGAATCTGTGTGGTAGGCACAAACCCTTGAGTCTTATTGCCACTGGCATGTCATGAGGGTATTGTTCTGCCAATTGGAAATATGTCTGATCCCTCTGTTATTATTATGACATAAAGATAAAAAGAAATTGATATGCAAAAGTCCTTGCAAATTGTATATATACAAATGTTATATTCATTCAAGGGTTATCACCAGATATCCTCTAATTCTTCATGGAATGTGTAAAGGAAAGACAAGGAAGACAGGAAATGATCAGATAAAAAGGAAGGCTGCCACAGCTCAGCCTCTCCTAAAGCAGAGCCTTAAAGTGAAGTTTGGACTCCTGGTGTGGTGCTGTAGGATCAGCACTGGACTGTGAACCACAAGGTCATCAGTTCGAACCCATCAACTGTACCTTGGAAACCCTATGTAGGGTCATTTTGAGTCGGAATGAACTCATGGGACTCAACAACAACAACAAAGTTAAGTTTGGGTGTAAGGTGCTTATTATGGCTCTACGTCTGTAAAAAGAAGGATGCGAAAGAAGGATTGGGCAACACAGGATGTTCAAATGTTATGTTACCCCAACAAATCCTTGACCACCAAGGAGGGAGATCTGAAGTGAAACTAGCTTGTAAGTCTCCCCTCTTTGGGGTAAAATGGAAAATCTCTATACCCTTATGTTACTCAGTCACCAGATGTGGGCAGTTTCCAGATGGTGGAATGTACAATTAGGTAGTGCTTGCCAGCTACCAGAACATGAAGAAGTTGACAGCTTCTCCATAGTTGGTCAGCACATAGAATCAGGGCAGCATATATCCATGCCCCCACCAGAGGCCTCAGTTACTATGCCAAAACACCCAAAACTTTTCTGTGTGAATACCACAGAATCAGGAGCAAAGACAGCTGTGTTTGCTTCCAGCTGTGCTGACAGACAAACATGATTTTGATTGGTCCCCAAGAAATGAAGTATCGCCAACACCCATGAGGTATTGTGTCGAGGGGAAATAACTGGTGACAAAATTTTTTTCTGACTCTCCATAAAGACTGGAAGGAGAATCCACAACTCAGCCCAAATATGCTACATAACTAGAGTCACTGTTACAAAAACAAGACAAAACAAGAAAAGCAGGACCATTGTCTTAAAAATGTAAAATATCTTGAAGTTGAAATTGAACTTGCCCAGGTGGTAGCCATGGTCATTCAGCTATGGATTACTAAGTAGTGATGAACATGTGAGAAGCAAGTTTTTAGGAAACTTTCTGCTCCCTCTGACAGCTATAGGAAAGAGCTTCTAATACATTTGATATCTATTTTATAAGCAATTGAATTTTCATTTCAGAATACTTACATATATGTACGTATGTTGAGCACTTTATACATCGCAGAAGGTGTTTTCCATTTGACTCCTTATTAATAACTCAATTACAAAAGTATCACTAATTTTCTTTTTGTTTCAAAGTATATTATTGGACATAAGTAACTTAGGAACCATTTTATAATATCTGAGTCCCAGAGTTGTTTGTTGATACTTTTAGGACATTTGATTTTCAAGGAATAATAATGTATCTTTAAACATCCCCAGCTAGCTGGTCATTTTAGTCATACAAGCACTTAACATTGAAAAAGTCTCTGACTACAACAAGGAACAAAATAAAAATAGATAAATTGAACTTCAAAATTTTAAAAATTTCTGTATCGCCAAAGACTCTATCAAGAGAGTGAAAGAAAACCCACAGAATGGGATAAAATACTTGTAAATCATATGTCTGATAAGAATTGAATATCCAGAATATGGAAAAAACACTTATAACTGAATAAGCAAGATGGTGGTGGTAGTGGTGTGCCATGGAGTTGGGTCTGACTCATAGTGACCCTGTATAGGGTTTCCAAAGCTGTGAATTATTACAGAAGCAGAAAGCCTCAACTTTCTGCCATGGAACAGCTAGTGGTTTCACACTTCTGACCTTGAGGTTAGCAGCCTGACTCAAAACTAGTACACTACCAGAGCTCCTTAATAACCAAGATACTATTTAATTTTAATATAGCCAAAGAATATGAGCAAACATTTTCCAAAATAGATATAGAAGTAATGACTAAAACACATGAAAAGCTCTTTGACTTAATTGTTCATTGTTGTTGTTGATATTGTTGTGAGGTGCCCTTGAGTCAATTCTGACTAATAGTGCATACTATCTGATCCCCAGAATTATATCTTGATTATTAAACAAAACAAAACACTGCCTGGTCCTGCCTCATCCTCACAATTGTTATTATGTTTGAGACCATTGTTGCTATCACTATGTCAATATAGCTTGTTGAGGGTCTTCCTCTATTTCTCTGACCCTCTACTGTGAATGACCCTCCAAGTAAATGAAATGCAGTCTTTCTAGCCTCATTTCTATGGAGCATTCTGATTGTACTTCTTGCAAAACAGATTATCTTCTGGCAGTCCATGTTAATTTCAATATTCTTCACTAAAAACATTATTCAAATGCATCATTTCTTCTCCGATCTTCCTTATTTATTTTCCAAATATCACATTCATAAAGAAGTGATTGAAAATCCAATGGCTTGGACCAGACACACTGAGACTTCAAAGTGACTTCTTTGCTCTTTAATGTTTTAAAGATCTACCCAGTGCGCTATGGTTTGATTTCTTGACTGCTGCTTCCATGAATGTTCATTGAATCCAAGTAAAATAAAATTCTTGAAAACTTCAATCTTTTTTGTTTATCATGAAGTTGTTTATTGATTCAATGCTGAGGATTTTTTTTCTTTACATTGAGTTGTAATCCATACTGAAGGCTGCAGTCTTGATCTTCATCAGTAAATGCTTCAAATTCTCTTCATTGTCAGTAAACAAGGTTCTATCACCTGCATATCATAAGTTGTTAATGAACCTTCTCCAGTCCTGATGCTACATTCTTCTTTATATAATCCAGTTTCTCAGATTATTTGTTCAGTTTGTTGTTGTTGTTACGGGGCTTGGAGTCTGTTCCAACTCATAGGGATGCTGTACAGGGTTTCCGAGGCTGTAAATCTTTACAAGAGCAGAAATCTTCAACTTTCTCCCACTGAACAGCTGTTAGTTTCGAACTGCTAACTGTGCAATTAGCAGCCTGATTCGTAACCACTGCTCTACCAGAGCTCCTTTATTGCTTCAGCAAACAGATTAAATATATATGGTGAAACAATACAACCCTGACACAAGTCTTTCCTGCTTTTAAACCACACAGTATCCCCTTGTTCTGTTCAAATGACTGACTACCTCGTTGTCTATGTACAGATTCCACATGAGGACAATTAAGTGTTCTAGAATTCCCATTCTTTGCATTCTTATCCATAGTGTTTTGTGATCCACACAGCTAAATGTCTTTCCATAATCAATAAATACACGTGAACATCTTTATGCCATGCACCTGCAGCCAGTAGGCAAGGTGATGCAGGTGTGGGCATGCACTGGCCCAGCCCCATGATGTCCCAGGTGACCAGCCAGAGCTGTCTAATGTGTGATTCCTCTGCACCTGGGATTCTCACGTCTCTCTGGCAGCACGCACGTATACGGGAGATTCAAATAGCCTGAGCATGACAACCAGCCTGCTGGATATCTGGGAGGATTGTGCCTAGCTGCAGTATGCCAGTTTCATCTGCCTCAGCGGTTTCTCCAGCTCGAGTGGTCTTTCCAGACCAGGATGCTTATACCCGTACATCTCCTGGGTTGAGGATGGCCGCCATGGTGAGAGCTGTTTTCAGGACAGAAAAGTGATTTCTGCCTGTGCTGGAAAAAGTGGTTGACAGAGCAGAGAAGTCATCCTCCTAACAGAGAGGCTGCTTTAGAAATTCAAGGGTAAGTTAGTAAGTATCTGCTGATGGGAAGCAAGCACCCAAATCAATAGGCACCAGGTTTAATACTTAATATTGATTTCACTGGACAGATTAAAAAAATATAGAGAAATTACTTTTGGATGGGAGTTTGCTCAGTATGCAAAAACATAAGAGTGTGTACTTTATTTGTATATAAGTGTGTGGTAGTATTGTTAAGTGCTATGAAATCAGTTGTGACTCATAGCGACCCTGTATAGGGTTTTTGGGGATCAGCTGATGAATATGAAACATCGATCTTGCCTTCAAACTGACCTTGAGGTTGAGTGCTTATCCTATGGCATTACACCAGGACTCCGTCCATATTTATATCCACATCTATGCATCTATTTACATACACACTGGTTTTGTTCCTGTACAGAACCCAGTCTAAGATGATTAATGCAACAGGAGAAATGTTTATGAAGGCAAACTGGACTGTGAAGAAGCTCTTTTAAAAAGTGAAAGAATATGACCCAGGAATTCTTTCCCCAGGTGTATACCTAAAGGAATTGCAAGCAGTTACTTATACAATGAAATGATTGGGGTGAAACAAAGGAAATGGCTGTTTATTCCAAAATATTTGAATCTTCCAGACACAATAAGATAAGCACTGACCTGATAACCAAAATGTGGGCAATTCAAACCCACCAACTGCTCAAGGAAACCCTTCATGGGCCGCTATGAGTTGGAACTAATTTGACAGCATGTAAAAGCAATAAAAACAACAGCACAATGATTAGGAGTCCTGGTGGTGCTGTGGGATAAGCACTGGACTACTGCCAAAAGGTTGGGAGAGAAATGAGGCTGTCTGCTCTGGGAAAGGGTTACTGTCTCGGAAACTCTGTCTAGGTACGCTATGTGTTGGAATGGACTTACGGCATTGGATAGCACAATGAATTAAGTGGAATAAGTTGGGACTCCTAGTGTGTACAAGCACTGGACTGAAAATCACAAGGTCAACAGTTCAAACCCACCAGCTGCTTTTTGGAAACCATATATAAGGTTGCTTTGAGTTGGAACTGACTCCATAGCGCTTAACAAGACGTCAGTTTTCCATAATCAAATAATTTACTTTCTGGTATTTATTATCCTCATTTTATAGATAAGGAAATTTTGAGGTCCTGGTGTGGCACTGTAGGATAAACATTCAACCACAGGGTCAGCTGAGCTGCAAGGTCAGTGGTTCAAACTTACCAGCTGCTCCTTGGAAGCCGTATACAGTGTCGCTATGAGTCAGCTCTAACTTGACGCCATTTAACAATAACTGACTTTAACCTGTCAGCTAGTTGGTAGTGAGGCTTGGCCTAACACTCATGTCATTGATACTCTAGCCAAGCTGAGTTTAACACTTGATCCATGTGAGAAGTTCCAGAATCCATTTAGAGGTGTGTTGAAGGCATTATTTTAAAGTTAAATTGTATAATGTTATGTGCATTTTCAATATTATTCTAAATGAGTGCACAGTAGAATTTTCTGTAAGTTACATGATTTTTGATGATGACATCACTCTGGGATGTGTGATCAATTGCAGAATTTTCTAAGAAAGTAGTTTTAGAATACCTAGTGAAAATGTGAATTTCAGATATTAATTCATGTTTTTCCCTTTGTATGTTAACTATATTCTTACTATCTTTTTAATACTATTTATTTATGGAATCCCAGTGTGGTGCTGTAGGATAAGCATTGGACTATTAATCACAAGGTCTATGGTTTAAACCAACCAAAAGCTTCTTGGAAACTCAATACAGGGTTGTCATGAATCGGAACTGACTCGATAGCACTTAGCAACAACATAGCATTTCATGTATCATTATGTTATTAACAAATATGTTATCACTTCTGCTGTACTTTTGAAATCTTGAGTATTTTCTTTGAGTATCTAGCAATATAGTAATCTAGCTATCTAACTTATCTAACTAGCTATCTAATCTTACTTCTCTATTATAAATACAATTAGAAGTTTATACTGTTTGTGGTTTTGTTTTGCAGTAATGCATTTTAAATTATCTCTAGTTTAATTACTAACATGGCAAATACATAGACCTAGACCTATTCTGGTAGTGTAGTGGTTACAAATCGGGCTGCTAATATCACCAGCAGTTTGAAACTACCAACTGTTCCATGAGAGAAAGATGAGGCTTTCTGCTCCCGTAAAGATTTAAAGCCTCAGAAACCCAGTACATGGCTGTTATGAGCCGGAACCAACTCCACGGCACACCACCACCACCACCACCACCAGACCTAATGTAGACCAAGACCTTGATCTAGATCTGGCGCGAATGCTCTTTGAGGTCTTCAATAAATTTTAAGAATGTAAAGAAGTTCAGAGACCAAAAGTTTGACCAACATTGCTATTGTATTCCCAACTTTATATTTTCTTCTCTTTGTCTCTGCCAAATCATAAATTTAGAATGAAGTTGTTAAGAAATGAATGATTTAAGAGGAAAAATCAAGAGGGGAAACAATAGACTGTCTAAGGGTAGCATTAACAAGGTAAAGGGCAAGACTAATTAAGGGAAGTGGTGGGAGTCCTGGTGGGATGCTGAGGATATGCACTTGACCTCAAGGTCAGCTTGAACTGTAAGGTCAGTGCTTCAAACTCAACAATAGCTTCTTGGAAGCCCTATACAGGGTTGCTATGAGTCGGAACACAACAGCACTTAGCAGTAACAACAACAATCTATTAGTACACAGAGAGAAGCTGGGTGATAGACTTCCTTTTGCTTCACACTGCTGGCCCTCCTGTCCTTAAACCTAGGGCAGGAAAGCACTCCCAACAATGGGATTGCCACAGTAAGGGAAAGGGTATTTCCAGGCCAAAGGGTAAATGATCTTAAGTTACTCCTGTTGTGTGATCAAATGATGCTTCTA
The DNA here is from genome assembly GCF_000296735.1 of Chrysochloris asiatica. Classification (NCBI taxonomy): domain Eukaryota; kingdom Metazoa; phylum Chordata; class Mammalia; order Afrosoricida; family Chrysochloridae; genus Chrysochloris; species Chrysochloris asiatica. The sequence continues at coordinate 603,186 of NW_006409000.1, read as the reverse complement.
AGCCAAGGAATTCTGCAGGTGTTTCAGCAAAGCAGCAGCATTTATAAAATGGCAAAGCAAGGAGGCAGCTAAATGGCCAACTGCACGCCATGTAACTGTTTGATAATGAGCAGAGGAGACTAGGTTTTGCCTTCAGCCAAAGTTTGTGAATCTTAGCTTTGGGACCAATATCCTGAAACATTGTCGTGTTGTGGCTGGTCTGTTCTCAGGGAAATGGAGTGTCAATGGAGGCGTACAGCATTTTAAACAGTGAAGATCCAAACATTAACCCATTTTGATGAGTTCAGTGTCAGTGAAGCAGATGGATCCGATTAAGTTCACCTTCCACTTCTTGAATGAGAATGTTCTTTTTCTCTTTTTCATCCTTTTCTGTTCCCTTCCATCTCTCACCACCCATGCATCCAACATATGTACTCTGTCCATTTATCTATGCTTATATTATCTATCTCAATCTTATTTTATACTAATGGAAAATGTCTTTGGCCAAAAAGGATCCTTCTAAAGTACAAAACATTTGCAAATACTACTTTTTTCTTTTAAAGACAAAACAGGATAGGTGCTGACTAGGTGGGTGTGCTCAAACTAAAGCTATAAAACACATGCTGGTGGCCTTTAAGCTTCCAAAACAACAAGGCAACTTTGATTAATGACTGTTATATCCCAAAGAATACCATTCTTTGAACAAAGTCAGTGTATTTTCTTTCAAACCATCAATACACATTTGCTGTATTTATGAAACACACACACACACACTCCTACTGATACTTTTGCTCCTCAGTAGGTATAGAACCCTACATCCAGGATTAGAGTGTGAAGGCATTTATATTTGATGAGGTTGCTCCCCAGAGGCTCTGCTGACTTCCCAGGAAATCATTTTAGAGTGAAAGTTCTGTAGCTGGTAATGCTCTGACTTGGTTCATATTTATTCTATCCTTCTCCCTTTAAGGCATTACTGAAGTCCATTCTGTTCCAAAATATTTTTTTTAGAAATCCTCTCAAACGTATTTTGTGCTTGGTATTTCAAAGCTTGTAGATTTACAATGATCACATAAACAATAGATCATAACCATACAGACCACAACTTTGGGCTCTCGTTGTTGTTAGGTGCCATCGAGTCAGTTCCCACCCATAGCAACCCTGTATAGGGTTTCCGAGGAGTAGCTGGTGAGCTTGAACTGCCAACCTCGCAGTTCAAATGGCTTTGCAGTCTGATGCATTAATCCACAGTGCCACACCAGGACTCCAGCTAAATATAATATAGAAAGTTGGCTATCTCTAAGGTTGATATTGTTTGTCAGTGACTTCTGTTAAGGGGCAGCCATGGATGGAAGATTCTTATTTTTAAATTCGCTTATCAACTAACCTTTGTCACTGACAGGAGAAGTCTATTGCTTCTCATTACTTGATGAATTAAGGGATTACAATTGAGTATAATATATTTGTTAAGGTACAAATCTTCAATGCAGTTTTGGTTGTAGCGGAGGGAGTTGAATAGTATTAAAACTAATTAATTGTTGACAGATCCTATTTAAAAATCTACCAAAAGCTATTTTCAACATCTTTCCCCTTGCTATTGCTCATGCTAAAGGCCAGAAGTCCCAGCTTTTCCTTCTTCAGGCTCTCTTGAAGCTGTTGTTGTTATTGTTAGGTACCATTGAGTTGGTTCTGATTCGTAGAGACCCTACGTACAACAGTTCAAAATACTGCCCCAGTGCTGTGCCATCCTCCCAATTGTTATGTTTGAGCCCAATGCTGCTGCCACTGTTCCAATCCATTTCATTGGGGTGGGGGGGTCTTCCTCTTTTACACTGATCCTCTACTTTACCAGATATGGTATTCTTCTCCAGTGACTGGTCCCTCCTGATAGCATGCCATAAGTATGAGAGATAAAGTCCCATCATCTTGACTTCTAAGGAACATTCTGACTGTACTTCTTCATTGACAAATGTGTTTGTTTCTCCAGAAGTCCATGGTACTTTTAATATTCTTCTCCAACACCATATGTAAATTCACTGAATCTTCTATAGTCTTCCATAGTCATCTCCCAACTTTCACATGCTGTTGGGTGTCAGACCCAGAAGGGAAAAGACTCTTGAGGGCCTAGGTGCCAAGATATCGAAAAAAATGACCAGAACTCATGCAAGACATTAATTTATTACAGAAAAGAGAGCAAGAGACAACAAAGGAGATGTTTAACTGACGAGGGCATTTACCTACAAAAGGCAAAATACAGCTGTGTCCAACAGTGGCTGGCTGGACCAAGAAGTTTTACCATGTAAGGAAGGGTGGAGCTATGGCCTTTTTATACCATGGGGTATTCACAAGTGTAAGGGCAGTTAAGGGTGGTATGCGGGACTAGAACAGGTAGGAGAGTCAAATTGCTGGGTTCTCTTCTAATGTGGTGGACTGCAATGTTTGTTTGAACATCAATATTATTGGTTCAAGGTCACCAGCTGCTCCTCAGAAACCCTATACACGGTTGCTATGAGTGGGAACCAACTCAACAGCACTTAACAGCAACAACAGCAGAGAACAAAGGAGTTTCTTTGAGCAAGCTTAGTAGGAGGAAAGGCTGGAGGTGCCTTCCTAGGTAGCTGTCTGCCCCTTCCTAGGTAGTAGGAGCTATGGGAAGAGAGACAGGAGATACGATTTTGAGGTGACCTTGGCATGGTCATTTTGGAGCATTAAGTTTGTGTGCATATGCTAGGAAGGAATCTAGAGCTTACATGCAGATCGACTCTCACATTTGGGACTGTCATATGTCATGCTCTGGCCCTTAAGATATAAAGTTTTCCAGAGAATTAGAAGGCCTCAGAGAAGTTCTTCCATAATGTAAAGGGCTTATGAGTAGTATTTGAACCTTTCTATGTCTCACTGTCTTAAATAGTAGCATCCTGACTGGAAGTGTGTTGGCCATCTTGTGACAGTGAAGGAAAAGAGAAAAGACAGTAGTGTCAGATCTAACATGGCCAAGTCAGAAAAATAATGCCACTTACCATGCAGCTCTGTATGCCTTGTAATGTAAGAAAAGCAATCATCAATTTGTTTAACCTGTTGATAAACTTAAACTTTAGCTTTTCTACTTTTCTTTTGTCTATAATATAGAAAATGGAGAAAAGATAGAAATTCAGACTTCATTTAGCTTGATTTAACCATCAACACTCATGGTAGCAGCAGTCAAGAAATCAAATTACATATTGCATTAGGCACATCTGCTGCACAAGATCTGTTTTAAAGTGTTCATGAGAAAATATGTCAGTTTGAGGATTAAGTTTGAGGACTAAGCCTGACCCAAGCCATGGTATTTTCAATAACCTAATATGCGTGTGAAATTTGGACAATGAATAAGGGAGACTATAGAAGAATTGATGCATTTGCGTTATATTGTTGGAGGAAAATATTTAAAGTACCATGAACTGTCAAAGGAGCAAACAAATCTGTGTGGGAAGAAGTATAGCCAGAAGGCCCCTAAGAAGCCAGAATGGCCAGACATTGTCTCTCATACTTCAGACATATTATCAGGAAGGACCAGTTCCTGGAGAAAGACATCATGTTTGGTAGGGCGGAGATTCAATAAAGAGTAGGAAGACCCCCAATGAGATGAATTGATACAGTGGCAGCAGCAATGGGCTCAAGTGTAGCCATGACTGTGAGGTTGGTGTAGGGCTGGGCAGTGCTTTGTTCTGTTGTACATAATGTTGCCATGAGTTCACACCAACTCAATGGCACCTAACAACAAAAACAAATAATATGGAAGACAAAATTAGGTACTCCCTGAGGTTAGTAAATAAATAAATCCATTACTATGAAGTCTGTGGCTAGTCTGTCAGTTTGTCATACTCTGGAGGCTTGCCTGTTGCTATGATTCTGAAAACTATGCTACCAGTATTTGAAATACCAACAGGGTCACCCATAATAGCATGAGCAATAGCAAGGGGAAACATATTTAATAGCTTTTGGTAGAGTTTTAAATAGGATCTGCCAATAATTAATTAGTTTTAATACTATTGCAACTCCCTCCACTGCAACTAAAACTGCATTGAAGATTTGTACCTTAACAAATATGTTATACTCAAGTGTAATCCCTCAATTCATCAAGTAATGAGAAGCAACAGACTTCTCCTGTTAGTGACAAAGGTTAGTTGATAAGCAAATTTAAAAATAAGAATCTTCCATCCCATGGCTGCCCCTTAACAGAAGTCACTGACAAATAATATCAACCTTAGAGATATCTAACTCTATTATATTCAGCTAAGAGCCCAAAGTTGGGGTCTGTATGGTTGTGAGCTATTGGTTATGTGATCATTTTAAGCTGAGCTTCCAGACTTAGACAGACTAGGAAGGACAGGTAGACAACTTCTGAATGTTTAGTCACTGAAATACTTATTAATAGCAGTGAAACACTGACAGATACAGTGCCAGAAGGTGAGCCCCTTAGGTTGGAAAGCTGTCAAAATACAACTGGGGAAGAGCTACCTCCTCAAACTAGACATAAATAGAATAAAACCTTCTGGACTTTCATTTGCTGATGGGTCACAACTTAAAATTAGGAGACACAGCTGCAAGCATCCATTAATAATTGGAACATAGAATGTATGAATTATAAATTTAGGAAAATTGGAAGTTTTCAAGAAAGAAATGGAACACATAAAGATCAATATCGTAGGCAGTAGTGAGCTGAAATGGCATTTTAAAGCTGATAAGCATATGGTTTACTAGGCTGGAAATGAGAAATTCAGGAGGAATTAATTCATCTTCAAAAAGAATATTTCAAGATCTATTTTGAAGTATAATACTGTCAATTTTAGAATCGTATCCAGACATCTACAAGGAAGATCAAGTAATATCACTATTACTCAAATTTATACACCAACCACTAAAATCAGTGATGATGATAATGAAAAATTCTAACAAATTCTCTAGTTTGAAATTGATCCAACATGCAATCAAGTTGTATTGATAATTACTGGCAACTAGAATGCACAGGTTGGAAATGAAGAAGAAGGATCAGAAGCTGGAAAATAAGACCTAGGTGGTAGAAATAATGCTGGAGATCGCATGATAGAATTTTGTAAGATCAGTGACTTATTCATTGCAAATACTTTTTTATAATAACATAATGGGAGACCATACACATGGATGTCACCAGATGGCATACACAGGAATCAAATTGACTATATCTGACAAGAGAGAGTTGGAAAGCTCAATATCATTAGCTAAAATAAGGCCAGAGACCAACTATAGCAGACCATCAATTGTTCATAGGCTGAAGATTAATAAAAATTTTTAAAGTCCATGAGAGATGAAACATAACCTTGAACATATCTCACCTGAATTCAGAGACAATCTCAAGAACAGATTTGATGTATTAGACACTAGTGACTTGGGGATAACATCAAGCTTATCATATAGGAAGAAAGCAAAAGGTCATGAAAAAGACAGAAAAGAAAGAAAAGACTGAAATGGATGTCAGAGAGATTTCTGAATTGCTCTCCAGTGTAGCGATGTTAAGAAAATGGAAGAAACGGTGAAATAAAAGCTAAACAAATTTCAAAGGGCTGCATGAGAGCACAAAGTCGAGTAGTGTAATATGCAAAGATCCGGAGTTACAAAATCAAAATGAAAGAACCTTCTCAGCATTTCTCAAGCTGAACTGAAGGAACGAAGAGAAATTCACGCCTCAGGTTGTAATAATTGAAGAATTCTATAGGCAAAATGTTGAATGATGAAAAAGTCATTAAAGAAGATGGACGGTATATACACAGTCCGAGGTACACTGAGGCACTGGCAAAAAACACAGCTGTAGGTATTGATGGAAATTGAAATACTTCAATGAACTGTTGAAGAACTGGAGGTGCTCATTCATCTATGACAAAAAATGTGGAAGACAGTTACCTGGCCAATTACAGAAACTCTGTATTTGTCCCCATTTCAAATAAAGGTGACCCAAAAGAATGCAGAAGTCCACAAACAATATCATTAATATCACATGTAAGTAAAATTTTGCTGAAGGTAATTTAAAAATGATTGCAACAGTACATTGACAGGAAACTGCCTGAAATT
>NW_006409000.1:586457-592490 GCF_000296735.1 Chrysochloris asiatica | reverse complement strand
TTTGAGCCCAATGCTGCTGCCACTGTTCCAATCCATTTCATTTGGGGGGGGGGGTGGTCTTCCTATTTTACACTTACCCTCTACTTTACCAGACATGATATCCTTCTCCAGCGACTAGTCCCTCCTGATAGCATGCCATAGGTATGAGAGATAAAGTCTTATCAACTTGACTTCTAAGGAACATTCTGACTGTACTTCTTCATTGACAAATGTGTTTGTTTCTCCGGAAGTCCATGGTACTTTTAATATTCTTCTCCAACACCATATGTAAATTCATTGACTCTTCTATAGTCTTCCATATTCGTCTCCCAACTTTCACATGCTGTTGGATGTCAGGCCCAGAAGGGAAAAGACTTCTGAGGGCCTAGGTGCCAAGATATCGAAAAAAATGACCAGAACTCATGCAAGACATTAATTTATTACAGAAAAGAGAGCAAGAGACAACAAAGGAGATGTTTAACTGACGAGGGCATTTACCTACAAAAGGCAAAATACAGCTGTGTCCAACAGTGGCTGGCTGGACCAAGAAGTTTTACCATGTAAGGAAGGGTGGAGCTATGGCCTTTTTATACCATGGGGTATTCACAAGTGTAAGGGCAGTTAAGGGTGGTATGCGGGACTAGAACAGGTAGGAGAGTCAAATTGCTGGGTTCTCTTCTAATGTGGTGGACTGCAATGTTTGTTTGAACATCAATATTATTGGTTCAAGGTCACCAGCTGCTCCTCAGAAACCCTATACACGGTTGCTATGAGTGGGAACCAACTCAACAGCACTTAACAGCAACAACAGCAGAGAACAAAGGAGTTTCTTTGAGCAAGCTTAGTAGGAGGAAAGGCTGGAGGTGCCTTCCTAGGTAGCTGTCTGCCCCTTCCTAGGTAGTAGGAGCTATGGGAAGAGAGACAGGAGATACGATTTTGAGGTGACCTTGGCATGGTCATTTTGGAGCATTAAGTTTGTGTGCATATGCTAGGAAGGAATCTAGAGCTTACATGCAGATCGACTCTCACATTTGGGACTGTCATATGTCATGCTCTGGCCCTTAAGATATAAAGTTTTCCAGAGAATTAGAAGGCCTCAGAGAAGTTCTTCCATAATGTAAAGGGCTTATGAGTAGTATTTGAACCTTTCTATGTCTCACTGTCTTAAATAGTAGCATCCTGACTGGAAGTGTGTTGGCCATCTTGTGACAGTGAAGGAAAAGAGAAAAGACAGTAGTGTCAGATCTAACATGGCCAAGTCAGAAAAATAATGCCACTTACCATGCAGCTCTGTATGCCTTGTAATGTAAGAAAAGCAATCATCAATTTGTTTAACCTGTTGATAAACTTAAACTTTAGCTTTTCTACTTTTCTTTTGTCTATAATATAGAAAATGGAGAAAAGATAGAAATTCAGACTTCATTTAGCTTGATTTAACCATCAACACTCATGGTAGCAGCAGTCAAGAAATCAAATTACATATTGCATTAGGCACATCTGCTGCACAAGATCTGTTTTAAAGTGTTCATGAGAAAATATGTCAGTTTGAGGATTAAGTTTGAGGACTAAGCCTGACCCAAGCCATGGTATTTTCAATAACCTAATATGCGTGTGAAATTTGGACAATGAATAAGGGAGACTATAGAAGAATTGATGCATTTGCGTTATATTGTTGGAGGAAAATATTTAAAGTACCATGAACTGTCAAAGGAGCAAACAAATCTGTGTGGGAAGAAGTATAGCCAGAAGGCCCCTAAGAAGCCAGAATGGCCAGACATTGTCTCTCATACTTCAGACATATTATCAGGAAGGACCAGTTCCTGGAGAAAGACATCATGTTTGGTAGGGCGGAGATTCAATAAAGAGTAGGAAGACCCCCAATGAGATGAATTGATACAGTGGCAGCAGCAATGGGCTCAAGTGTAGCCATGACTGTGAGGTTGGTGTAGGGCTGGGCAGTGCTTTGTTCTGTTGTACATAATGTTGCCATGAGTTCACACCAACTCAATGGCACCTAACAACAAAAACAAATAATATGGAAGACAAAATTAGGTACTCCCTGAGGTTAGTAAATAAATAAATCCATTGCTGTGAAGTCTGTGGCTAGTCTGTCAGTTTGTCATACTCTGGAGGCTTGCCTGTTGCTATGATTCTGAAAACTATGCTACCAGTATTTGAAATACCAACAGGGTCACCCATAATAGCATGAGCAATAGCAAGGGGAAACATATTTAATAGCTTTTGGTAGAGTTTTAAATAGGATCTGCCAATAATTAATTAGTTTTAATACTATTGCAACTCCCTCCACTGCAACTAAAACTGCATTGAAGATTTGTACCTTAACAAATATGTTATACTCAAGTGTAATCCCTCAATTCATCAAGTAATGAGAAGCAACAGACTTCTCCTGTTAGTGACAAAGGTTAGTTGATAAGCAAATTTAAAAATAAGAATCTTCCATCCCATGGCTGCCCCTTAACAGAAGTCACTGACAAATAATATCAACCTTAGAGATATCTAACTCTATTATATTCAGCTAAGAGCCCAAAGTTGGGGTCTGTATGGTTGTGAGCTATTGGTTATGTGATCATTTTAAGCTGAGCTTCCAGACTTAGACAGACTAGGAAGGACAGGTAGACAACTTCTGAATGTTTAGTCACTGAAATACTTATTAATAGCAGTGAAACACTGACAGATACAGTGCCAGAAGGTGAGCCCCTTAGGTTGGAAAGCTGTCAAAATACAACTGGGGAAGAGCTACCTCCTCAAACTAGACATAAATAGAATAAAACCTTCTGGACTTTCATTTGCTGATGGGTCACAACTTAAAATTAGGAGACACAGCTGCAAGCATCCATTAATAATTGGAACATAGAATGTATGAATTATAAATTTAGGAAAATTGGAAGTTTTCAAGAAAGAAATGGAACACATAAAGATCAATATCGTAGGCAGTAGTGAGCTGAAATGGCATTTTAAAGCTGATAAGCATATGGTTTACTAGGCTGGAAATGAGAAATTCAGGAGGAATTAATTCATCTTCAAAAAGAATATTTCAAGATCTATTTTGAAGTATAATACTGTCAATTTTAGAATCGTATCCAGACATCTACAAGGAAGATCAAGTAATATCACTATTACTCAAATTTATACACCAACCACTAAAATCAGTGATGATGATAATGAAAAATTCTAACAAATTCTCTAGTTTGAAATTGATCCAACATGCAATCAAGTTGTATTGATAATTACTGGCAACTAGAATGCACAGGTTGGAAATGAAGAAGAAGGATCAGAAGCTGGAAAATAAGACCTAGGTGGTAGAAATAATGCTGGAGATCGCATGATAGAATTTTGTAAGATCAGTGACTTATTCATTGCAAATACTTTTTTATAATAACATAATGGGAGACCATACACATGGATGTCACCAGATGGCATACACAGGAATCAAATTGACTATATCTGACAAGAGAGAGTTGGAAAGCTCAATATCATTAGCTAAAATAAGGCCAGAGACCAACTATAGCAGACCATCAATTGTTCATAGGCTGAAGATTAATAAAAATTTTTAAAGTCCATGAGAGATGAAACATAACCTTGAACATATCTCACCTGAATTCAGAGACAATCTCAAGAACAGATTTGATGTATTAGACACTAGTGACTTGGGGATAACATCAAGCTTATCATATAGGAAGAAAGCAAAAGGTCATGAAAAAGACAGAAAAGAAAGAAAAGACTGAAATGGATGTCAGAGAGATTTCTGAATTGCTCTCCAGTGTAGCGATGTTAAGAAAATGGAAGAAACGGTGAAATAAAAGCTAAACAAATTTCAAAGGGCTGCATGAGAGCACAAAGTCGAGTAGTGTAATATGCAAAGATCCGGAGTTACAAAATCAAAATGAAAGAACCTTCTCAGCATTTCTCAAGCTGAACTGAAGGAACGAAGAGAAATTCACGCCTCAGGTTGTAATAATTGAAGAATTCTATAGGCAAAATGTTGAATGATGAAAAAGTCATTAAAGAAGATGGACGGTATATACACAGTCCGAGGTACACTGAGGCACTGGCAAAAAACACAGCTGTAGGTATTGATGGAAATTGAAATACTTCAATGAACTGTTGAAGAACTGGAGGTGCTCATTCATCTATGACAAAAAATGTGGAAGACAGTTACCTGGCCAATTACAGAAACTCTGTATTTGTCCCCATTTCAAATAAAGGTGACCCAAAAGAATGCAGAAGTCCACAAACAATATCATTAATATCACATGTAAGTAAAATTTTGCTGAAGGTAATTTAAAAATGATTGCAACAGTACATTGACAGGAAACTGCCTGAAATTCAAGTTGGATTAAGAAGTGGAGCTGGAATGAGGAATAGCATTGCAGACATCAAATGGATCTTAGCTGAAAACTGAATACCAGAAAGATGTTTAATTGTACTTTATTGACTATTCAAAGGCTTGCAACTGTGTGGGTCATGACACTGAATAACATTGTGAATTACGGGTATTCCATAACACTTAATGGTGCTCATGAGAAAACCAAGCAGTTGTTAAGTGAAGAGGAAATCATTAACTGAACAAGGGGATATTGAATGGTTTAAAATCAGGAACTGTTTGTGTCGGGATCACATTCTTTTCACCATATTAATTTAACCTGTATGATGAGCAAATACGAGAAACTGTATTTATAAAGAACATGGCATCAGGATTGGAGGAAGACTCAATAACATAAGATTCAGCCTTGCTTGTTGAAGCAAAAAGGACTTTAAATACTTATTGATGAAGATAAAAAACTACAACCCTCGAGTATGAATTGCACACCAATCTAAAGAGAGAAAAAAACTCCTCACAGCTGGACCAGTAAATAATATATGATAAGTGGAGAAAAGATTGAAGTTGCTAAGACTTCATTTTATTTGTATCCACAATCAACGCTTGTGGGAGCTGCAGTCAAATAAAGAAAGTACTGCTTTAGGCAAATCTGTTGCAAAACACCTCTTCAAAGTGTTCAAGAGCAAAGATGTCAGTTTTAACATAACTTCTACTGTCCCAAGCCCTGGTATTTTCAGTCGCCTCATATGCATGTGAAAGTTGGACAGTGAATAAGGAACACTGTAGAAGAATTGATGCACTTGAGTTATGGTGTTGGAGAAGAATATTAAAGTACCTTCAACTACCAGAAGAATAAACAAATCAGTGTTGGAAGAAGTACAACCAGAATGCTCCTTAGAAGCCAGGATGGCAAAACTTTGTGTCTCCTATTTGAAACATGTTATCAGGAGGGACAGATGCCTGGAGAAGGACATCATGCTTTGTTAAAAAAAAAAAAAAAAAAAAAGGGAGACCCCAACGAGCAGGACTGGTGAAATGGCAGCAGCATTGGGCTCCAGCATAATAATAATTGTGAGATGGCGCAGGACCATGCAGTGTTTCATTCTGTTGAGCATAGGGCCGCTATGAGTCAGAACCAACTTGATGGTACCTAACAAAAACAACCAACATCAAGTCACTTCTGACTCATGGAGACCATGTACAATCTTTGTGGAAGCAGTTCTCCAGGCCTTTCCTCTATGGAGTTGGTGGGTGGGTTCAAACCCCTAATGTGTAGGTTAGCAACTGGTCACAAGGACTTTGACCATTCTGATTCCTTTGCTGCAGTTATTTTGAAGATGTGTTTTTTGAAGTCTATGAACCACTTTACAAACTATAAAGAAAAGAATTGACTGACACGTGCAGTAGATTGTATCATTCATATTTTTTATCCTCATTTGTGTATAATAAATTGTGTATAATATTCATTGTGCAATTCTCTAATTTTTCAATATGTGCAAAGAACTCAGCTCTTTAATTGATAATATATTAAGTGAATCCATCCTAAAGTCATATAGCTCTGATATGAATTCAAAGAGGATAAAACAAAGAATTAGTAAATTATTAATTGCTACATTACAGGATACTGAGTGTTAGTCTTATTGGATTTTGAATAAGAATTGTTCACATAATATTAAATACTTGTTGTTATGTGCCGTGGAGTAGGTTCCTAC